>NW_012106475.1:2646967-2678635 GCF_000951045.1 Mandrillus leucophaeus | reverse complement strand
CGGCCTCAGGACTAAGCTTTCAAACAGAATTTAAAGAGTTAACGCTGGCCATAGTTCTTTGTTTTCCATGCTAACATTTGTGGCATTAGGACTATTTTGTTAACTAGGTATATGCAATTCACAGAATTTCACGGTAAATTCCCCAGACCAAATATTTGGCTGAACAAATAAACAACATTATCCATTCCTGAAAATAAGCCAGTAGGAAGGGGGGAGGACGGGGGAAGGGGTTGGTTTCTAGAAACTGGACAGCCACAGGGCTCAGTACTGGCCCTAGGATAATTTGTTCAAGTGCTGGAGATCTACTGGTTCCCTTTCAATGACATTGACATTTCAGAAAGTTGCTAGAAATTGGGCAAAACAAAATGAGGTTGCCTGAGGGGAATCCATAATGGGCTTCCCTAAATGATTTATTTGAGCTCCATACCATTAATCAAAGGGGCAGCGACCTGGGGGGCTGGAGGGGTGGGGGGAAGGATCCCTTTTTGCGGGGAGTTTTGGAGGGACTGTGGAGTCTTGCTGCCTTTGCCTGGGGCTCTGATCTCTTCTCTCCACCTGCGCTCTCCGGGGAGCTGGGGTTTTGGCAACCACCCTGCTTCGATTTTTATTGGTTTCCACTAAGCTGCTTCTTTTGGAGGAGTGTAGGACTTCAGTAATTAAAAACAAAAATGAATCCTGCTTCACTCACCTCACTTCCAAGAGCATATGTAAGAAAGAGTGTGTGTACAAGAATGCAAGGGTGCACACCCCACACAGAAAAATGCAAACGCCAGGAGTGTGCACCACACACATTCTTTGGGTGCACACACCACCAGAAACAGCAGTACTACCGCTCATATCTACATCTCCATGATGGAGAAATGTGCTATCAGCCTTCCCCCACAGACACCATACAAAGACACTATTTCTGCCCCAAAGGGATCCATAGGGATCTTGGTCTGTACTGGCTCACTTCATATGTGTGAATTTTCTCAGCACACATATGAAATGAGCCAGCACAGACCAAGATTCAGGGCTTGATTTAGTTGTTGGTGGCAAGTAGAAAAAGCAAAGGCCTCTCCTCTGCTCCTCTTAATCCCTACACCCGTCATTCCAGAAAGGCATTTGTCTGCCTGCTGGGAGCCCTTAACTGAGGGTACATTAGCATCCTCCTTTTTTTAACTTTGTCCAAAAATTGAGCTTTTGCTTTTAAGAAACCCTAACACAGACCATCAGCTCTACCTCTTTCTGCCCAACTCCAGGGAAGAGGGTATGGGGGAGGCAGTACAGAGAGAAAAAGGAGAGTTGACATTTGACTCAAGAGATTTGTGTATAATAGTGGGACACCTTCACAGTGCCTGCTTAGAAATTCTGACCCTTTAGTATCTGACCCCATTGTCAACCCCCACCTAGCCCAATCTGTTGGGATCCTAAACTTGATGAAGGCCTTTACAAGGGGAAAAGAGGACAAGGGAAAATGTCAAGAAACAATGGGAAATTATATCATGTGGTATATTAAAACAGTAATCAACAAACTTCTTGAAGGTAGGGTATATTATTTGTTCCAAAAAAAAAAAAAAGACGAAATAGCAGTGCATGCCTGTAATCCCAAAGAGGCTGAAATGAGAAGATTGCTTGAGCCCAAGAGTTCAAGACCAGCCTGGGGCAACAGAGAGAGAACCTGTTTCAAAAAAAAAAAAAAAGACAAAAACAAAAGAGTCCTCCCTGGAGAAAAAAAATTTTTTTAAACATGCCTTCACACACACATTATGATGTGAGTGTGCAAATTAGTTCTGATTTGGAAATATCACATTGGTGCCTGTAATAACTGGAGATACTCTGAGGTATCATAAAAGCAGAGGTGGGTAATCATTTTTCTAGAGCTGAGACCTCATCACACTCAGCTGTGATACGCCTCAACAGGTGAGTGAAACAGAAGATGTACAAGGGGCCCAAAATGAAGTCTTTAATCTGACCTACACTCCTTTCATCCCAGTATTTCTCCAAGGCATGTGTCATCCAGATGGGAGAGGATACTGTGTCCTTGTTAACATTAAATAGAAATGGAAAACAATTCATGCTGGCAATTACCATCTCTCTCTGTGAACAGTTTACTTCCTGTCCCTACAACTTAACCACCTCCAGGTACCACCTTTTGACTTCCATCCAGCCTCCAACTCACCTCAACAGAAAAAAGCCTCATATCAAAAGAGATGAGCCCAAAGGAAAAGAGAAGGGATTAAAGAGAGAAAAAGCCATGATTTACCTTTAAAATAATGACTCATTTTATTTTTTTCTTTTAATACGTAGTTATAAATATATTTTGTCAAAATATATGATCAATATGGTCAAAACATTTGCACGTAAAGTCATAAATAAGGTCAAGGTGAATGTTTAGGGTTTTCTTCCTTTTTTTTTTTTTTTTAAAAAATAAAAGTCCAGCTATAAGGAAGCAGTCTGTGTAGTGTGTGGGTGAGTGGATGAGAATGTGTGTGTGTATGTGTGTGGGGTGTGTGTGTGTTGTGTATATCTGTCTGTCTGTCTATCCTCAAGGACTGCCTGATCTCAGCGGCACCCACATCCCTCTACTACCATCTCCTGATAATTTTTCAGTACCACCTTATCATACTCATCCAGGTACAGCATGGAGATGGCACTCAGTTCAGTGGGCACACAACAGGCTTTGGGGATACTGGAATTGACAGAATTGACCAGGGTCTGCACAATGGCATGGTTGGTTGAGTTGAGGTGGTCAGCCAGTGGAAAGGGGCAGTCCCCATGGCAGTAGAAGGCCTGGTAGCCTGGTGGGGCCACAATCCAGTCATTCCAGCCCACATCGCTGAAGTCCACATAGAGCGAGTGGCGCCGGCAGTTCTTATTCTTCTTCCGGGCCCGCTGTGGGTGATGCTTAGGACTACGCTTGGCCCTCCGGCGTCGGGTCAAGGCATGGCCTCGGCCATCATGGCCAAAGGTGACCAGGAGGGGCCGGAGCTGGGCCCAATTCCCACTCCCTTGAGGTAACGATCGGCTAATCCTGACATGCTGGCCCTGGTGGGTCCGAGTCTGATGGAGGTGAGTCACCTCAATGGCCAGCCCATAGTTTGGCTGCTTCTCCCGGGTCCAGCGAAGGACCGCAGGGCTCACATCAAAAGTTTCCCACCGTGTCACATTGTGGTGGACCAGTCTCGTGTCCAGTAGTCGTGTGATGAGGTGCCCAGGCACCACTTCTGCTGGGGGCTTCATAACCTCATAAATGTTTATACGGTGGAAGCCCCGTTCCCAATCAGGGCCCTGGTCCACCTGCTCCCGGAAGAGCCGAAGCTCTGCAGAGGAGATCACCTCGTTCTCTGGGATGCTGCTGAGGTTAAAGAGGAAACGAAAAGCAGAGTTTTCACTGGTCCCTGGGATGTTCTCCAGATGTTCTAGGCACAGTTAGGATGGAAGGGGAAAAGAAAAAGCACATGAACTTTTTTCAAAGATGGAAGAGTCAAGAGAGAGCTCAGGGTTGGGCGATGAATGGTGAATTCTGCTTATGCAGGGGAAACCTACTGGGGGGAAATAAGCATACCCCTTAATTTGAAGGAGCAGATAAGTGGGGCTGCTGGCAAACCAGCAAAATGTAGCTAGCATTTCTCAAGCACCAAAGACAGAAACTACCTCCCAGCCTCCTTGATATGTCTAATAATTTCCATGTGTCAACTCCTCTAGGGCACCACCATCAGACTCCTCTTTTAAAACCCCCCCCCCTTGGTTTTGTGTCCACAGTTTTCTTTACAAGTGGTTGTAAAGAAAAAGAGGGGCCAACAGAGCACAGGCAGGAGGAAACATGCACACAACTACCTTCTCCCTCTTCCACTATTGAGTATGTTACTAAACATTTCCCCAGCGATCTTGGAAACACAGAGCATGCCTTGTTGATCATGTTACAGAGGGGAAAATAAATTCCAACACAGTAATGATGCTGGTGGATTAATAACTCAGATTTACTTTGGAAAAGAAACATCCGCTAGGAAACATTCAGATCGGATTACAAGGCCCCTATTGAATAAACCCGACAAACACACAGCTGTAATATTAAATTCAGTAGGTGCTTTGAAAAAAACGGGCAGAAAAGGCTTTGATATAGCAAAAACACACCGCTGGGGCTAGCCCACGTCTGAGTGCTGTCATTCCCCTTCCCCTGAACACCTCCCCCTCTGTCTCCAAAAAATAAGTTCGGTGGCAGCTCTGCAAATTCTTGGAGGTAAGGAGCTCTGTTCCTCAGCCTCCTGGATTGGGGCTTTGATGTAACCCGAACTCTTCTTCCCCAGGGCTTTCACTGCCCCTCTAGCCAGTCTCACTAGCCCTCCCCCACGCAGACGGGGGGAACAGACTGACCTTCGTGGTGGAAGCTCCTCACGGTGTTAGCCCGGCTGGCCGGGCGCTCAGGGTACTCCAGACCAGTGCTGTGGATCTGCTCTTCCTCCTCCTCTCCAGACTGAAGCCGGTAAAGATCCCGCATGTAATCCGGAATGACGGCACTCTTGCTAGGCTGCGGGCGGCGGCGCAGCCCGAACATCTGCAGAAGTGTCGCCTCGAAGTCCCGCAGGAGCTCATGGCTCTGCCCTGAGCGGCGTCCTCCCGCGTGGCCCTGAATCTCGGCGACTTTTTTCTTCCCCGTCTCAGGTATCAAACTAGCATGGCTCGCGCCTCCTAGCAGGACTTGGCATAATAAAACGACCATCAGCATTCGGTTACCAGGAATCATGGTGTCTCTGGGGAGGGGGAGGGGAGTGGAAGGTTAGAGAATAAATAAACACCAATAAATAGGGAGAAATAGATGTGTCTGCATATGCATTTAGGGCTAGAAATGGAGGGGCAAGATGGAAAGCAGGTCAGAAAGATCAAGTTTGTGTCCTCTCCCTCACACCCCCCAGCTGCAGCCATGCACGGCCTGAAAGTAAGAATTGCCCTGTAATTACTTGGTCTAACTTGTTTACAGTCAAATAACCCCAAATCAGATAGCCTCCATCCTGTTAATCTTTTTTTGTCCTAACTGCTATCTGAGCCATGATCTCAGCGTGGCTTCTTCAAGGATAAACAGTTAACATTGAGGGGGTAAAAAGGGGTGGGGGAGGGAGAATTAGAATGACATTGCTCTCCACTTTAGACCTTCAGCTTCCCTCCCTTTTCCTCCACCCTCAGAGCCCAACTTTCACAACTTCCAGTTGGTTCAGAGCCAGAGGGAGGGAAAGTGAGAGGCAGGGGCTGGGCGAAGACAGAGGGCGACAGGATCCAGAAGCCGAGAAGGTGGTCTAGGAGCTAACCGAGTGGCTTGAGGGCTTATTGTATTGTGGCCGATGACTTTGAAATACTCAGCCAAAAGTGCCTGATCATGCCCGCTCACCCCCAGGAGAAACCTCTGTGAGTTTTGACAAGACAGTGGGAATGCGCCACTGAGACACTGGGTGCTCCCCCAGGCAAGTAGGGTAGGGGAAGGGAGTGGTTAGCCCTCAAGGTACAACCCCGGGCTTTCATCTCTTTAGCTCCCTCGCGCTCCCCTTTCTTGCAACGCTGAGAGGGCGAGTGCGCGCCAGCAGCACTTTAAAAGGAACCAGTACGCTTCGAGCGCCCCGGCTGCAGGGCCAAGAAGGGAGCGACAGTGCTGCCAGGGAGCAGAGTGTGGACATTGCAAGGGAGGTCCGACGGAAGGGACAGCCGGCGAGCAGGGGTGGTGAGGGCAGAGTGAATTCCCGGGAGGGGGAAGGAAGAGGTGTCTACTCACTGACAGAAAACAAGGCATATAATAACAGTCCATGATTCTTGACAGCCAATCTTGAACAAACTTGCTGGAAAGGCTCAGGGAAGCTGCAGCAGTGCGTTGCTCGGGATGGCACTACAGAATGGCTCCTAAAAGGAATATTTGAATATAATGAGACTCCGGCGCAGACAGACTCTGTTTTTCTTCCAGCCCCTCGGAGTCACGTGAGCGCCGAGGCCCCTCCCGCGGCGGGCGGCGAAAGGGCCTGCGCGCCCTCCCCTCCTCCACAGCCCCCCGCCCCTCGCGGGCCCGCCCCCTCCAGGCGAGGCCAACCTCCGCGCCCGCCGCCCGAGCCTCTGCGGTCCGGGAGGAGCTCCCGGCGGCGCTCGGCAGAGCCCTCGGCCGGTGCCTCGCGGCCGCCGCGCTCCCCGGACTCAGGGCGCAGCGCGCAGAGAACCCGGTTCTCGGCGCTTTGCGTCGGACTGGGCCCCCACGCCGGGCCACATGAAGCCAGAGGATTTGGGGCGCACTGAAAGGACTGCGTCTTGCAGCTCGAACCCTGCTTAAGTGGGGGCCGGGAGCGAGGTCGGGAAAGTCTCACTCGCCCAAAGCCTCACCACCGAGAGGCACTTATAAAGGAAAGCGCCGAGGGACCCTGCACACGCGCGTATACACACACACACAAGCAAATACGAGCTCCCCGCCACTTCCTCCCCAGGGTCTCCACAAGGCCAAATATTGCTCCCAATGACAGCCAGTCACCCCTTGGCGAACGCCTGCTAAGGCTCGGAAGAGCGGGGCCACCGATCTAGCTCCCGGCTGAAAGCTGCCGACCTTGTCACGCACGGGGCCGGGAATGGGCGGGGGGCGTTAGAGGGTGATCGCTGTGGGAAAGTGAGAGGGAGCGGTTGCTAATCATTGCTCCGGGTCCATTACGGAGAATCCCCAAACCAAGTCGGCCGCTGCGTGGCCCCTCTCCCCTGGCAAAGCAGACCCCGAAGAAGCCATTCCAGGCGGAGGGACAGACGCCGGGGCTCGCAGCTCCGGGCAGATTCAGAGAGAGGCGTCGCTGCAGAAAGGACGCGTCACAGTTTTCAGATCTTAATGTCGCCGAGGTTTTACAACTCCCGACCCGGCGCAGAAAGGAAATCCCACCATGTTCCCGGGAGTCGAGAAAACCGTGAACAGCTTTCGGCCTGCGCTCGACCTCTGCGTCTGCGTCTCTCTCGCCTCGGCTTGGCTTATTTTTTAAACCACCACACTCCTTCCCCCGCCACTTCCTTCCCCCACCCCCTTCCTCCGTTGCACCAGCAGCAGAGTCGCAGCAAATACTCCTTCAAGAATTTTACCTACCTACAGCTCAAGCGATTACTAGGATGTACTGACTAATTGAAGATGCTGCGGCGCGCGTGGGTCGCTCAGAGCAAGGGCCTCTTCGAAAACCCGACTCGTCGCAACTCAGCGTTCGCAGGGCCGGGCGTGCCAGGTCGCCCCCGGGACCCTGGCCCCATGACTCCTGCCCCAAAGCTCACTCCACCCGATCTCCCTTTCCTGAGGCTGTTCCTGGTTGCCGCTTTGGTCGCTCTGGAGCTCAAGAGCTCGGGTTGCCTGCCGCCCCACTCTCCACGCAAAAGCTTGGTTTTCTTCTTAGGGGCACTTGCAGGTAGACTTGGAGGAAGAAGAGTAAAGGATCGAGCAGCTCAGCCCTCCCTCCCTACGGTGGATGCCCGGCGTCGACCGACACCTCAGGTCCGGGTGCGGAGGCCGTGGGCGCCCCTGCGCGACCGTCCGTGCCCCGCAAAAGCCGCGCGGCTTTCGCCTTTGCTGGTCCCGCGCCACCGCTGGGGGGGACTGCGAAAGGGTTGGGAAGAGCAAAGGGTTTTTTTGTTTTGTTTGAGACGCAGAAGCCCTTTAAAAAGCCCGGCGAGGACAGATCCAGAAGTAGAGAAAGGAGACGGAGGCAAGCTGGTGCCCGCGAGGCAGAGGGACAGTGGAAGGGGCGGGCGCCCGGGATCCCCGGAAAACCCTCGGCCCCAAGGAATCTCCTGGGGCGGGAGCACGCGGTTCTAAAACCGAGAGGATAGGGAGGGGAAGGGGGAGTTGCCTTTCAATTTCGGACTCACCAGGATTCATCTCTCATCACATTTTTCTTCTCAAATTTTTAAATCGAAAAGATAAAAGCCAAAAGAACTTTCATCCCCAGAACTTTTCCTTGGGGGAAAGGAATGCAACTCGGGGTGGTTGTCCTTCACTTCCCTACCCGAATCTTCTCCTAATGCCGAAATGTGTTTACAGGTAGCCTCAGTTTACCAACTATGTATCTTTTGGGGTGTTTACGTCTCACAAAGCCTTCAACTCATAAACCGCGATCCTTGAAAACCATCCTCCAAAGAAGTGCTTAGGAGGCGTCTGAGGCCCCCGGACCAACTCCCGCTGGAAAAAGCCTGCAGGGACCCGGGAATCACGGGATCCTTTCCCGTCGGTTCCGGGCCGGGAGGGCCAGGAAGAGCCGCGCGTCCGCCTTTCGTCCCGCCAGGAACTCCCCAGAGGACACGACACCGCAGGAACGCGCGTCCTGGGAGCCCCTGGGATCCTGGCGGTCGTCTCTACGGACCCTACACCATGAAATGATACAGGGGAGGCTCCTTCGGTTCCGCAAGTCGACGAAAATAGCTCGTGGAGAAGGCGCCTCCTGCAACTGCAGTTCGCAAGCTCTCGGGGCGCCCCGCCAGCTGGGGGCCAGACTGGGTGACACTCCCCTCGACGCAGCCTCCGGAGCGGCGCGCACTCTCCAGAGGCCAGCAAGACTGCGCTCTCTACCGCAGAACCAGCTCCAGCTAGGTGTTCTCTCCCCATCTCGCCGTCGCTCTGCCCCCTCACTCTCTCCGGACCTCAGAGCCGGCTCTTTCCTTCCTCCTCCCGCCCTTTCCGTCCGGGGATCGCAACCTCCAGCCCTTGGGCAACGCGTTCAGCCCAAGACCCCACAGTTTTTCCCAACGACCCCCTACCAAGGGCTTCTCTTGCTTCTGTTCTCCTGCCCCGCACTTCCCAAAGGTGAGAATCTCCCAGGGACTGCTGGACAGAGAAGGCCTGGGCAGGGGCAGCAGCCGGTATTTAAAGGTCTTTCAGCGCCAGCATCCCCACCTCCAGTACCATTATAGGAAAATAATTAGGCCACCTTTTGCCTCGGTCACAGCCTGAGTCCCCAGCTTATTCCCCCCAAGGAGGCTCCTAGACCCCCTCTGCCTGTCTCCCCTCACCAGGTAGCCTTGCTCACCATAGGTCCCTGCAGTAGCGGGCTCGCCAGCAGCAGCTCCTGGGGACCTCTGAACGGTTGTAGTGAACCTGGGCGAGGGCCGGGGACTGGGGCGCTGCAGGCTCGAGACAGCTTGGACGGGAATCCCATCGGGGAGACAGGCTAGATACTCAGCCCGAGCAGCAGCGGCGTCTCAGGCTCGCGTCCCTCGGCTCGGATGCCACACTCACCTAGCTTCCGGGCCGGGCTCCGCGCTCCTTCCCTCCCTCCCTCCTCCTCTGCCTTCTCGCATCTTCCTTCCTCCTCTTTCCCTCCCTCGCTTTCTTTCTTTCCTTCCTCCTCCTCTTCCCCGGCGGCCCCTCCCTTCTTCCCTCCTCCCTCGCTCGCCTCCCTTTCTGGGGATGGGAGCCCCGCCCACATCCTCCCCTCCAGCCTCCCGACCTCGCCTAGCAGGCCCGGGTCCCGGAAGCCCAGGCAGCGCCCGAGTCCGCAGCTGCCGTCCGAGCTGGGACGCCGATGCCTCCAGCTCTGGGAAGCGGCTGGGGCTCACCTGGGGACCACGTGCGGAGGTACTAGAAAGCATGCACCGACTAGTCGCTGTACCTTCCAAAAATACCCATGGGAGTCTGGGCTTCCCTGAGTTTAGTGTAACTGCTGCCCAAACTGATGATTAAAACACTGAGTAATCACCATTTACCCTGAGTAATTAGAGATAATGAAACACCTCTAAAATCAGGTTATGGAGAAGGGAGCTGTTGGATCGGTTTAAAAGGTGGCCTTCCATAAACTGTTAAAGGATTTCCAAACGTTGAGAAACAGGCTGTGTGCAGAACTGTGTGCCAGTGAGAGATACCTCTTGGGCTGTTAAAAGGTGAATTTCCTTCCAAAACATTCTTCAAGTGCGTTTTGTGGAACGCCTTGGTGATGACCCTGAGGTAGACCCCAGTAAATGAGCTCACTTGCCTCCTCCCCACAAGGCCAAAAGACAGAGGTGGCCTGCAGACAGGCTGAGGCCACGTTTTTACAGTTAGAAAAATCTGTTTCTAGCTCAGAAGCCGTCTTAAGAACCGACACAGCAGTTATTTTTGTTGGTGGTGTTATGGTTGATGT
Source organism: Mandrillus leucophaeus (assembly GCF_000951045.1). NCBI lineage: Eukaryota > Metazoa > Chordata > Mammalia > Primates > Cercopithecidae > Mandrillus > Mandrillus leucophaeus. The sequence continues at coordinate 2,668,550 of NW_012106475.1, read as the reverse complement.
TGATTTTTTTGTTCCTTTTTGGTGTACCTAAGAATCCTGACACTCCAGGAGTATCAGGAGGTTATCCAAGGAGATAACCACAGAAGCAATAACCTTTTAGGCCACAGCAAGACAAGAAAAGATGCCCCTTGGTCTGTTTTCAAAGAGGGGAGATGAGGAATTGGCCCTTTCATATAAAAACATTTTAGTAATCATATTAGCAGGGAGGTGGAATATGGTGGCTTTTAAACCTTCCCAAACAGGAACTAATTTCACACACTGCCTCGGATGGAGCTGTGAGGGAGCTATCAGCCTCATCTCTCTGTTTTACAAACAAGGAAAGGAAGGACTACCAGGTTAAAGGGACTTGCCCAGATCTCTGAAGTAAATCACAGCCTCTGCTCCAGAGCTAATGCTTCAGGGAGGGGTTGAGGCTCACAGCCTGAGCTCCAGGTAGCCAGGGGCGTGCTGGAAGACTGAGCATTTCCTGTCCTGGATTTCTTTCCCTGGGACAGACATGACACTTCACTGTCTCCGCAGAGCATTTAGGTCTTTACTTAAACAGATATTGGCCCCGGGTGTCGCATCTATAAAAACTTTCCATTTATACACCTTCAATATTTAAAAAACAAGAACTGCTTCCTGTGTGGAACACAGATTACAAAGGGTGTGAAATACCTGAGATCAGAAAAGCAACTGTCAGAGCAAGGCCAAGACATCCTGCCATCTTTTCCCGGCCTAGGTCTTTTGGCCTAATAATGCACCAAACAACAGAAACAAGCTGTAGGGCTTTGGGCAAGTCTTTTCATTCCTGTGAGTGTCAGTTTTCTCATCTGCAGAATGAAAGGATTGGGCCAGATCATCTGCATGCTCCCTTTATATTTGAAAATGATTTGATTATTTAATTGTAATTTTAGCCAACATACATCTTCTTTCATTTTAAATCACTCCTGAGTTGACTTTCTCTAAGAACCTCTGATTAAAACAGGACAGGGCAGTAACACCACCCCAAAAGGATGACAAAATATACCTCCAGCTTCCAAATACTCAAAATCACAATTAATTATTAAAAATAATAACAGAAAATTAAAACTCCATTAAATAGTTACCTAATGTTCCTCCTGCAGCACCAGGCATTGTGCTCCTTTAGCACAGTACCTGAAGTAAGGACAGATTAAATGCTCACTGAACCCCTAAATCAACCACTATTGTTTTAATCATTAACAAAATGTGTTTCTTAATATTTAAACTCAGAAACAGCAGTGATATGCTGTACTTAAAGGCAGGACTTTATTTTATTTTAAAGAACAAATGTCGTTTTGGGTTTTTTTTTAATTCCAAAGGTTTTTGAATGACAGTTTTTGTCTCATTTTGCTGCAGCCCAGACAATAAAGTGGCCACTGATTGGCCCATCCATGAGTCTGTGACATTCACAGTCCAGGAGTTTCCAATTAAGCTACCCAACACACCTTGTTTAGACCCCTGATATGAATCTTCAGATATATGATGAGAGAACTCAGCTTTAGTTCTCTTGGGACAGCTTTATTTCTCTCCCCATATTTTAGATGGGTGCAAGCCATCTGTTATCAACTGCTTTTACCCATTCTTCCTCTTTCCCCCCTTACTCGTGCCAAAGAACTAATTACTTGTTGGTTAGAGAGCTAAATCAACCACAGCCTAGTGATCAGAGTTGGTGAGAAGAATCAGTTTAGTTATTTTCCCTATCTCAAACTTACCTGTGAATTTTCATGTTTTTATAGAACATGGTAGATAGACCAAATAAAACTGTACCCTTAAAGCATATTGATGAAGAGGAGAAACCCACCATAATTCAGGAGCAACTATTGCTCCTATGCTGCTACTGCTGAATGGAGGGCATTCCTTTGTTGGATCTTTCCTGGAGAACATCAAGAAAGAGTGGCTGGTCAATAGCCTGTCGGCGAGCCCTTGGGACAGCCTTTTTCAAAGTATGTTCTCAGGACTATAAGCCTCAGAGTAGGGTGGGGGTGCAGATAAAATGCAGATTTCCTGGCCCTGCCCCAGATCTGGACCCAGAAATCTGTATATTTCACAAGGTTCTCTGGTCATTCTGAGCACACTAAAGCTTGAGAGCTACTGTGGATTTTTTTTTTTTTTTTTTTTTTTTGAGATGAAGTTTGGCTCTTATTGCCCAGGCTGGAGTGCAATGGCATAATCTCAACTCACCACAACCTCCACCTCCCAGGTTCAAGCGATTCTCCTGCCTCAGCCTCCCGAGTAGCTGGGATTACAGGCATGTGCCACCACGCCCGGCTAATATTTTGTATTTTTACTAGAGACAGGGTTTCTACATGTTGGTCAGGCTGGTCTCGAAATCTTGACCTCAGGTGATCCACCCAACTCGGCCTCCCAAAGTGCTGGGATTACAGGCGTGAGCCACGGTGCCCAGCCCCTGAGAGCTACTGTTTTAAAAGTTATTTTGCTTCCATTTTCTATGCTGATAAGTACCATTAAAAGGCTGGTACCAAGACATCATTAAACAGGCAAGGAATATGCTTGGCTTGAGTTTTATAAACTGTTAAATGTGGCAATTATAGTATCACTATGCCCTGAACACACCAAATAGGTCTATGCAAGTGAAAAGATAATCCTATGGATACAATAGCCCTTAATTCCCCAACCCCAGTTAAGAACCACATCAGGTCTTCAAACCTTCTTTGCCAATTAGGTGTCTGGTGAAGCTATGGAAGGAATTCCCAGAGTCACTGCTAAGTTTTGAGAGGCAGTAAGATAGATCAATTGGAATTGGAATTCGAATTGGAAGTGATCCCTGAAATTGACCAGAAATATTAGTTTTCCTCTTAATATTTATCATATGTTATATATTTGCCCTATAGATCTCTAGCCCTTACAAAAACCCTTATAAAATCCCTTTCCTACAGATGAGAATCTGAAGTTTAGAGAGGCTATGTAAGTTGCTCAAGGTCACAAAGCTAGAAGGTGGTGGACCCCAAGTCCAAACCATGTCAGTCTCTCCTCTCCCTGGACCTGCAGGTGGGGGAGCAAGGGAGGGGTATTGTGGATAGATCCCCGAGGCTTATCCTGGGAGCTTTCCCCAGGCCAAGGCACCAGCTGCTGCTCCATCCTGGCAGCATGCTATTACCAGGAATTTCAGGATATCTTCCCAAGTTCTTAGATAACAAAACAAAATCAAGACCTAGAAGTTTGTTTCTTCCCGACATTCCTATATAAGCCCACCTTAGGGCAAGACTTTTATGTGACCTTTCCTGAGAAAAAGGTTATGATCTTGAGAAAGGAGCTAATTATCTCTGCTGGGTCCAAGTCTCCTCATTGTAAAATGTGGAGCTTGAACAGGGTCCTCACAGGTCTTTCTCAGGCCCCAGAATATAGAGACAATATAACCTGGTCGTTAAAATCACAGTCAAATTTCTTAATCTCCGGTGTCTACTCATTATGTTTTGTCTATATAGATCTGACCCATGAACATAGCTCTGCCAAGATAACTACTCACTGTCAAAATCATACCTACTCTGAGCAATTAGTTTTTACTAATAGTCTGAGACTGAATGACATGTCCAAAAAGCATTTTCCGTCTGAGTTTTCGGATTCCTAACACCTCTAACTTTTAATAATTTTTTTCCCTGTCCCTCAGGCTAAAACATAAACTCATTTTCTTTCTTTCTGGTCTAAAGATGAACTTTTAACCCAATTGCACAAGTTGTTCCTTCTCTAAACATTTAATATTGTTGCCAACCTTTGATATGCCTCACTCTAAATAATACTGGATGCTGATATTTTCTCATGACAAAAAGAAAATCTAATACTATTTCGTTTCCCTATGTTTTAAATTACTGCCTTGCTACTTTCTGGAATATGGTCCTTTCTAGAAAAACCCTTCAATATTAACATCCAAGCCAGGCGTGGTGGCTCACGCCTGTAATCCCAGCACTTTCGGAGGCCGAAGCCAGCGGATCCCGAGGTCAGGAGATCGAGACCATCCTGGCTAACACGGTGAAACCCCGTCTGTACTAAAAATACAAAAACTTAGCCCGGTGTGGTGGTGGACACCTGTAGTCCCAGCTACTCAGGAGGCTGAGGCAGGAGAACGGCGTGAACCCAGGAGACAGAGCTTGCAGTGAGCTGAGATCACCCCACTGCACTCTAGCCTGGGCAATAGAGTGAGACTCTGTCTCAAAAACAAACAAACAAACAAGCAAAAAACCAAGCAAACAAACAAACAAAAAATCCAAAATAGACAGAGACTTCTAAAAGAACCCCCAGTGATATCAGACAGATGAAAAGACTTTTTATGTCATAACATGTTTAATATGTGGATGGCAGACAGGGCATGGATATGAAAAGTCTTTTCTAGGGAATGATCAGGATGGGATTGACATGCAATGACAGATTTTTGGGTTTTGACTATTCTCAGTTTCCTCTCCTAAAAAAATAGTCGACTGCACTCACTCAATTCTACAACAGGGATGCTGTTTGAAAATAAATTCTTTTAGAGGATATCAAAAAGATTAAACCTTGAAATGTCTTTGTTTTGTGCTCATACATCCTTCTCATTCTCTTTTTCTGACCCTAGTGTGCGGGAACAGTGTGACCTAAACAAGAACATAGTGTCACTATAGGATGAGTGACACTTGGAAGCAGAGGCAGAGTGCTACATGGACACCTGACTGTACCAAATGGTTATTGTGGTTTCCCAATCAGATGCCAATTGTGGAATACCAGCTAATATTCTACCCTCAATTCATGCTAAAAGCTTTCCAGTCTTTCTCAAGGAAACCTGTCCAAAGGGATATGTGAGCCAAGGAATTGTTACTGTATAAGTAAAACTTGGATGTTTCTACTAGTAGTCCACATATTTCACAGCCCTTTGGTGGAGAGCCTTTTTCATTAATGTTCTGTTCAAGAATAATCGCATAGTATTTATAATCCTCTCAGGGATTAAGTATAGATGTAACATACAACTCAAAAATGCTTGTTGATGTTCACTTTGTAAAAATTCATCAAGTTGTTTACTTGATATTCATGCACTTTCTTTTTGTGTTATATATTTTTTAATTAAATGCTTATGGAAACTATGCTTTTAAAATGATTTTTTAAAAGTTATTTTCTTTGACCATTAGTTGAAGCCCACTAGCAATACACAATGTTTGGAGCCAAATGGTTGGGCAGGGCAAAACCAGGGGGAGCCTATTCTATGGTCCTCTGGTGGCCACAGCACCTGAGAAACTGATATGTGGCTTCAGGAAATCCACTCTGGGGCCACAGAAGAAAGAACAGTTGTACCAACCAAGGCCTGGCCTCGGGACTGGTACAGCCCATGGTAGAAGGCAAGATGTCTGACACAGTCCTGGCATGTTCCTTAAACTCTTGGGAGGGCTGGTAACCACTGGACCAGAACAGAAGCTCCTGGAGGCATCTGAGACTTGTGCTCAGCTCTTCCCTTCCTTGGCTTCTCTTGCTAAGAAGCTCAGACCGGCACTGCAAACCATCAATCTCTGGGGCGAAATGGCAAGGTCATCAGAAATGTATTTCTTAGGATAAAAATGCAGGAAGGTAAAACTTCATCCAAAACAGATAACAGTTTAAGAGAAAGAAATGGGCTCCACCCCCAGATTCTGGGAGCCCGGGGCTTAGGAGATGGGCTGGGAAAAGGATGGTGATAGAGAAAATGGGACTCCCAAGTGACTGTCTTGGTCCCTCACCACAGCTGAATCCCAGCTTTGATGCAGAGAGATGGAGTCAAGTGCATGTGACCGGGCTTTGACCCTTTTCAGAATCTTGCACCCACAGGGCCAGGCTCAGAGATTGTGCAAACTCAATTTCAGGGAGTCTGAGAAATCGAAGAGAGGTGTTGAGAGGCTGGGCTGCAAGTAAAGTATGAGGTGAGGGGTTGAAGGAGGGAGTCCTGCTCTTGAGGAGCAGCCCAGATGCACACTCCACTCACCTCCTCCAGGCAGAAGAAGAACAAGGTGTGCACGCGGGGAAGTTCGGAGGCCCGCTTCGTCTTTCTAGACTGCAGCTGCGCCAACATGCTGGGGACACGAGGATCACCAGTCCGAGTACCTCCCCACCCCTCCCTGAGCCAGCTAACGAGAACAACTTCCCAGCTCCTTATCCTCATTCCCTCCTTTATCACGCGCAGACTGGACTTCTCCGATATCCCCTAATGTAAAGAAACATCCGCGTGCTCCGCCGATGCCCCAGGGCCACCGGAAGAGAGCAGTGGGGTGTGAGAACTAGGCTGTTTCCAGTGGCTGGTGGGCGCGGGGGAGCGACTACTGCGCCCTCCCCTTGGGCATTCCTCTCCGGTCCCTGAGGCGACGCCCTAGTAAGCCTCCACGGACGTCAGCGAAGGGTGGGTGGAGGGTCACCCTGACCGCGCCCCACAGCTGGGCCCTGCGCTCTGCCCACCGCCACGCCACCTTCACCGCGCGATGCCGGCACTCCCGCCTTTCTCTTGCCCTCGTTATTTTTAGTTCGGCTGCTGCACCTCCCTGCTTGCAACAGCTCGCCCCGCTCTCAGACTCGTTTTGCAGGATTTGTGCCCCCGGTGGCTAACCTGATCCGCACTTGAATAAACAGCGAGCGCCCGGGCAACCTGGGCGAGCCACCCGCGAGGAATTTGCATCCATCCGCACCAGAGGTTCCCGAGACGCTAAGCGTTCTCGCCTACCAGAACTTGGAAACAATGGACCATCCCCGGAATGAATGAATGAAATTTTTTAAACGAAAGGGACAGGGGCAGCGGCAGAGCGGCTCCTGGGACAATTTTGCCCGTGCTTCCTGACGTTCTCTCCCTGAAGCCCAAGGTGACGCCGGGGCAACAGGGTACAGGAGCCCGGGTGATAGTGGCAGAAAATTAAATTTGGATAGTATTTGTTAAATTTGCTTTCCTAGCTAGCTGCCCCCTCCACTACCATTTCTATCTTAAGACAGGCTTTCCAGGTGGCAGAGGATGGCTTTTCTCATCAGTTAAGAAAAAGAGCGTGCTCCCCCAAGGTCTGAGTTTGTGTGATGGGCTGTTTCCACTTGCCAAGCCCTGCGGTGGTACCTGCAAGCTTATGCGATAGTAGGAAAGTGAGATTTGTAAGGCCTGGAGGAGGTGTGAGGTTGCCAGAGGCCACTTCAGATAGTCAGTTCCTGGTGGGTTAGTGAATCATTGCACAACCTTAAGGGCTCCAGCTTTCCTGCAAGCCAGTCAAACAAAAAGAAAACATAACAAGGAGTTTTCTTTATTCAGCATAAAGGGATGGCTGGCTAGCTTTTGAAGCTTTTTCCTCAGAATTCTGATTTTTATTCTGAAAATCTGAGTTTTGTTTCCTGTTCACCTCCAACAAGTTAGGATGTCAACTATGGATAACAGGTAAACATGCCTCCAAATATGCTGTGACACTCTGTGACTTGACTAGTTCTACAGCTAGAACCCAAGGAGTTTGGATGATCTAGTTTTACTTCCCCAGTTTTAGAAGAAATTCAGGGAGAAAAAATGGGGACAAAAACCAGGTGATTAAGGGACTAAGATTCTCAAGGGGTAAGTAAAAGTGATTGTTGGCTTTGTTTGTTGTATTTAAATTAAATGTTAATCTCTTTAAACTAGAGATTCTTAGGCCTGCCACTTGACTTCATTAAGAATCCCTGGATGGATTTTAGGGGATCTGTGAAAACTCCGACATTTATGCAGATAATTTTTGATGTAAACGTAAAAGTGCTTGGGGGTGCATGACTTCATCTATGTTTCCATGTGCTAAATCTTTTCTATTGGGATATGTCTCCAAGTTGCACTCATAACAAACTTTCATCCAGTGGTACCTAGTTTTCACACTCAACAACAAAACGTTCTTAACTCATCACTGGACAACAGAAACTCCACTCTGTTAAGAGCCAACAGTCACAGGGGAAAGGACCCTGGCACAATAGTGACCTGGAGCCTAAGTCCCTGCTCTGCCCCATGTTAACTGTACCCACCGGTTACCCACTGGAGACTCTTGTGACTTAACGTGAGGATCAAACGTTGGAGTGTACATGAAACCAATTTACAGATCACAAAATACATGGCTAGTGGCATTTATGAAATAAATGCTGATGGGTTTCCACATGCTAGAATTATGAAATTATGAAATTCCAATTGTTCATAATTAAATGAACAATTATGTGAATAATTATAATTATGTGAATATGTGCATATTTTCTTCAACCATATACTTATAAGGAAAATCAACATACTTTGGATTCCTGACCATTGTTAGTCATATTCATGTTTCATTATCTCATTTAATCCTCAAAAAAGCTCCTTGTGGTTTATATACCACAGTTATCAACACACATCGCCCCACCCCCATCACCACCACCACCAACTTTCTTTTAGCATTTGAGGAAAGAAGTGTAGAGAGGTTAAGTAATTTGCTTAAGGCCACCCAGCTAACAAACACCAGGTTTCGATTTCAGATAAAGTTCCTGTTTACAAGAGGGGAATATTAGAAAAACAGCAAATTTTGTACAGCTTTAGGTAAATTTAATTCCTTGTGCATTTTGTGCAAAAGTACAGGAGTTTTAAATAGAGCAGCCACAATTAAGATGGTCAGTCTTCTCATATACTCTTTGCTGGAAAACTGTCCTTAACCCATTTATTTCCCCCCTTTCATTTCCTCCACAGTTCAGGTTCCCTAGTGTCTTAATAAAAATGTATATACATAGTTCCTTATTAGTGGCATCTAGCTTCTTTAACTAATTAGGCAGGCTTAGAAGGGAAAGAACATCTCTGTCCTCCACTTCTGCAACTTTTTCCAGTAACCCTTTGAACTAAGAAGCATCACCTATGGCAGCCAATAGATGCCAAACTGAAGCCATCGAATGGCTGAATATCTCAAAGTTAACTCAAAGTTAATTAGCAAGGACATATCTCTTTTGTGTATAGCACCCAGTCATGAAGCTAAAGAAGTCAAAACAGATACATTTTGTGGCTTCCTGAGTTATAGGGAAATTAAGAAAACAACCATGAACTCTGATCTACTTTCTTTTAAATACTTTCTTATGCCTTTAGCACTGGCATGTGGGTTTGTTCAACACAGTCCTCCTATTTCATTTCTCTTTAGCATAAAATCCTTAATAGCAAACTGTACACTACATAGTTTGTGGATGTTCCATAGAACAGAAGGACATCTGTTCTTGATCTTTAATTATGTTTTAATTATATCTTGAGAACCAGTATCACAAAAAATGAGTTGCTGGAGGTCAAGACCCAAAAGCAAAAGCAAAAAAAAAAAAAAACATTATGGATTATAGTAGGTACGTTGCTAAAAAAAATTATGAATGATGGTGTGCTCCTGTACGAGACTCAGATTGCTGGAATAACAGACAAAAGCATCTTCTTAGTAACATTTTGATACTTAAACAAGGAGGAATTGATGAAATGATTTGTTAAAGTGCTTTAGTCACTGTTGTGTGGTTTTTTTGAAAATACAGACTTGAAGTCAGGTAGCCTGGTTTCAGGTATAACTAAAACTAGTTCATACTATTGGCATGAACATGGATATGTGACTTTATTTCTGGAGGCCTCTGCTTCTTGATGAGTTATGTGGGCTATATGATATCTCAACTTCAGAGGTTGATGGGCTTTTTCTGCAAAGGGCCAGAGAGTAAATATTTCAGGCTTTGTGGGCCACATGCTGTCTCTGTCATTATTTTTTTCTCTTCCTCCTAGTCTTTTTCCTCCCTCTCCTTCTCTTCCTTTTCCTCCTCCCTGTTCTTTTTCTTCTACAATTGTTTACCATTTATATTTATTGGCTAGGGCTGCTGTAACAAACTACCACAAATTGGGTGGCTTAAACAAGAGAAATTTATTGTCTAACAGTTTTGGAAGCTAGATGTCTAAGATCAAGGTGTTGGCAATGTTGGTTCTATTGAGAGCTGAAAGGGAGGCTTTGTTCCATGTCTCTCTCCTCACTTCTAGTGGTCTAGTCTTTGGCATTCTTTAACTTGTAGAAGCATCACCCCCATCTCTGCCTTCACATTCATATGGCGTTCTCCCTGTGTACACATCTATGTCCAAACTACCCCCTTTTATAAAAGCATCAGTCATAATGGGTTAGGGACCCATCCTTCTCCAGTACAATTTCAGATTGTACCTGTAATTAACCAATTTCCAAATAAGCTCACATTCTGAGGTGCTGGGTGTTCATGAATTTGAGGGGACCACAATTCAGTTCATAAGACCATTCCTAGCTCATAGACCATACGAAAACAGGTTATAGGCCACAGTTTGCTGATCCCCCTAGTAAAGCTCCTATTTACTCTAAAATCCTATAAACCTTTATTCTCCATTACATTCTCTGACAAATTATTTGCCTCTTATATTCATTTGACAAATTTTTTACTGAGCACCTATATTATGCTAGACATTGTTATTGGTGCTGGAACAAAGAAGTGAAAAACTGATGAAAATCATTGTCTTTCTGGGTCTTAGAATCTGATAGGAAAGGCAGACCACCAACAAAATAAATGAGAACAATCTATCGCATGTTAGATGACAATAGGTACAAAGAATAAAAATTAAATGGGAAAAAGAGATGGCCATGGTGTTGAATTTTAATAGGGGGGTCAGGTGATGCTTCACAGAAAAGGTGACATTTGAGCAGAGACATGAAGGAGATGAGGGAGCCAGACACATGGATACCTGGAGAAACAGTGTCCAGTCAAAAGGAAGACCAAGATGTACTCTGAGGTGGAAATGGGCCAGGTGTGATCAGGAAACAGCAAGGAGGAAAGTGTGATTGAGTGGAGGGAGCCAAGGGAGAATATTAGGAGAGGTGAGGTAGGTGAGATGTTCCCTGGTGTATGATCTTGCACCACCACCTTCAGAGCCTGTGCTGGGACCAAGTGAGACAAGCATGGTACCTAGGGCACACGTTTTAAGGAGGCAATCATTCCCAGGGTTGTGCAAGTGCAGGATGGACACCTGAGAGGGAGTGCCTCCTTAACTCATGCACCCTAGGTGCCTCTCTGGCCTCATCCCAGTTCTGGATCCTGGTATGGGTTCTGGCTTCAATTGCAAGTGGTACAGGAAGACTCTGGAGGGTTTTCAGCAGAAAAGTGCCATGATCAACCTTAAATTTTATCAGGATCACTCTGGTTGCTGTACTTAGAGAAAGGATAGTATAAAGGAGACTTTATTAGGATAAAATAGTCTTCAATAAGAAGACTATTGAAATAACTTCCAAAGTAAAATGGCAAAAGGCTTCTTATCTGGTAATCCACCAAGGGTTGGGCTACCCTAAAAAGCTGTCAGAAATATAACCAGTAGACCTTTAATTGTCTTTTTGTTTTCACTTAACATTCTTTTGAAGTCATCTACATGCTAGACCACTTGTCAGGTGCTAGCATTTGAGTCTAATAATGAGCAAGAAATGATCCCTGTCTTAAAGAATTAGTATTTCCTCCCAACCTCCCTCCCTCCTTTCCTTCCTTCTTTCCTTCCCTGCCTCCCTCCCTCCCTCTCTCCTTCCCTCCGTCCTTCCTTCCTTCTGTCCTTATATTACAAAATTTTGCAAAAACAAAACATATTTTGCAAAACAACCCATATTTTGAGGCCTATCTTTTTGGGAATTCATCAGCTTTCTTTGTTGAATTTTTCTGGTTCAGGCATCCCACATCCATCCCATTCAGAGTGGTATATAAATGACAGTGAGTATCAAGAAATTACTTAGAAAATCAGCCATGATTTATTCGGAATTCTCATGGCATTACTACATCTCCCTTTCACTCATAGGACCAGGAACTTTGGGGTCCAGAATATTAGCGATCCTTATACTCAATCCTCTCATTTGACTGATGAGACTGAGACCCACAAATATCAACCTATAATTTCCCATCTATTACTGGTAGAGTATGGCAGATTGTATTTTCAAAGCTGGCTGCAACAGTATCTTCCATTCCACATGCTCTTGAATGTGACTTCTGACACTCTTCCCACTGAGACATGGGGGTCTATGTTTTTTCTCTCTCTCTTTTTTTCTTTTTGGTGTTGTTGTCGAGATAGAGTCTCGCTCTGTCGCCCAGGCTGGAGTGCAGTGGCACAATCTTGGTGCACTGCAACCTCTACCTCCCAGGTTCAAGCAATTCTGCCTCAGCCTCCCAAGTAGCTGGGATTACAGGCACCTGCCACCACGCCTGGCTAATTTTTGTATTTTTAGTAGAGACAGGGCTTCACCATGTTGGCCAGGCTGGTCTGTAACTCCTGACCTCAAGTGATCCACCTGCCGTGGCCTCCCAAAATGCCGGGATTACAGGCGTGAGCCACTGTACCTGATCTTGTTTTCTCCTTTTGAATCTGTTTTTCTGTAGCTTTGATGTTGTAACAAATTCCATGTCTTAGTGGCTTAAAATAACATAACTCTGTTACAATTCTGGAGGTCAGAATTCCAAAATAGGTCTTACTGGGATAAAATCAAGATGTGAGCAGGGCTGCATTTTTTCTGGAGGTTCTAGGGTGCATCCGTTTTCTTGCCTTTTCCACTTTCTAGAGGCAACCTGCATTCCTTGGCTCATGACCAGCATCACTCTGCCCTCTGCTTCTGCATCACATCTCCTTCTCTGACTCTGACCCTCTGGGCTCGCGATTGTAAGGACCCTTGTAATTACACTGTGGCCACCTGGATAATCCAGGATAATCTCCCCATCTCAAGGTCTTTAGCTCAGTCAGGTCTGAAAAGTCCAGGTAAGGTAACATGTTCACAGGGTTGGAGATTAGGATGTGGACATTTTAGAGGGCTAGTATTATGCCTAACACACTGGGTAAGCTTATGGCTACAGAAGAACCAATGCTATGTAACATCCAAGACTACGTCATGAAAGTGATGGTGCTTCCAATTGGTTGCCTTAAATCACTCACTTTTAGAACCCAGGCGCTCTGCCATACAGAGAACGAAACAGACAAACGCATTGCCATCTTTGAGTTTACATGCAAAAAGGGAAGACAAGTGGCAATCAAATAGACAAACGTAATATAATATTAGGTGGGGTCGGACCAATATTTCTCCTTTTATCATTTAAGAAAAGTGGAAAGAATTACAAAAATTGCGTACAGACTTCCATGGGGCCTGATTTGTATATTTAACACAAAACTTAACTTAATAAAAAGAAAGAGCTTACAATCCGCATCTATAGTGTGGATTTAAATGTACTGTAACTGCACCAATAGTTTTGGGAAACCTGAGTGTTTCAGTTGTCTGGTACTTCAAAATAAACAATCCCAAAACAGAGTAGCTTAAAATCACAATTTATTATCACCTCTCCTGGTTCTCTAGATTGACTGGGCTCAGCTGGGCACTTCTTGCTTAGGTGGGGTTTCTTTCGGTTGCAGTCAGATGGTGGCTGTAGCAAAAGACATCTGAAGGCTCAACTGGGCCAGATGTTCAAGATGGCTTCTTCTCTCATGTGTATGGCCCCTCATCTGGATGACTAAAATTGCTGGGGAGAGGCCAGGTGTCTCTTCTTCTCCATATGGCCTCTCAATTTGGCTAGTGTGGATTTTATCGTGCCTTGGTGATCTAATGGTAGTTGGACTTTTCATAGAGTAGCTGGCATCCCCCAGAGAGCTTTCCAAGAACACAGGCTACTAGACTCCTTATGACCTAGCCTCAGAAGCCACACAATGTTACTTCTACCATATTCTATTATTACACAAAAACCTGCCTAGATTCAACGTAGCAGGGGTCTATGCAAGGACGTGAATATCAAGAGGGAAGGTTCATTTGGGGACCACTGTTGAAGACTAGCTATCATAATGAGAGGTGTGGCCTAGGCAAAATGAAATTGCATTCTACTATGGAAATATCTAAAGTCACCCCACAGAACTCAGCCCAAACCAGGTAAAAGTCCTTCCCCAAAACAATTTCAAAGCCACAACCCTGCTAATTCTCTAGGTCACTTAACGCAGGCAGTGGTGAGACATGCTGACAGAGCCATTCTATCCATAAGCTATGACTCTCTGATGGGTGGAGCTAGTAAACCTAGGAGTCCCTTTTGTTAGAGAGTGAGGACTTCCACCACTGGGAGTCAGAAAGTATTTGTTTCTTTTCTCCAAAAGTGCCAAAACACATTTGAATGCCCAACTCCACTGTGTTCAGCACACGAGGAATGTTCCCATGCAATATAGACTAGTGGCAGCCCTGGCTAAAAGCTACTAAGTGCTTGTTTGGGACGAGGTGCTAGGCCAGTCTCTACAAATGCATGTAACTTATTTTGTTTTTGTAAAAATCCTATGAAGCAACTATTATCTCTGTATTATATATGAGAAAACTGAAGCACAGAAACTAAACAGTTTCCACTGGCATATATATAAGTGATAGCCCTGGGATTCAAACCAAGACAGTCCAATGCCAGGGCCCATCCTCTTTTTTTTTTTTTTTTTTTGACACAGAGTCTTACTCTGTTGCCCAGGCTAGAGTGCAGTGGTGCAATCTCGGCTCACTGCAAGCTCCGCTTCCTGGGTTCACACCATTCTCCTGCCTCAGCCTCCTGAGTAGCTGGGACTACAGGCGCCTGCCACCATGCCTGGCTAATTTTTTTGTATTTTTAGTAGAGACGGGGTTTCACCATGTGAGCCAGGATGGTCTCGATCTCCTGACCTTGTGATCTGCCTGATCTGCCTGCCTCGGCCTCCGAAAGTGCTGGGATTACAGGCGTGAGCCACCGTGCCTTGCCGGCCCATCCTCTCAATCACTGCACTGTCCCGCCTTGAGCAACTCACAGGACTTCTCTGGGTTGCAGTTTCCTCATCTGTAAAAGAAAGCTAATACTCCTTCCTTCACGGACTTGTGCAAAGAACTGAGTGTCTTAGGTTGGACACGGTGGCTCACGCCTATAATCCCAGGACTTTGGGAGACCGAGGTGGGCAGATCACTTGAGGTCAGGAGTTTGAGACCAGCCTGGCCAACATGATGAAACCCTATCTCTACTAAAAATACAAAATATTAGCCAGGCGTGGTGGCAGTCACCTGTAATCCCAGCTACTCAGGAGGCTAAGGTATGAGAATTGCTTGAACCTGGGAAGCGGAGGTTGCAGTGAGCCGAGACCGTGCCACTGCGCTCCAGCCTGGGTAGCAGAGCAAGACTCTGTCTCAAAAGAAAAATAATAAAAAAAAAGTGAGTGTCTACCCAGTGCTGCCACTTAAAAGCTATGTAACCTTGCACAAATTTCTTAACCTTTCTGAGTCTTGGTTTCCTCATTTAATAAATGAGTATGTTCTTATGAGGAGTCCATGGCATAATGCATATAAAGTGCAGTGTCTGGCATAAGGGGCTTGATAAGTAGTATTAATTGGTATAATATTATTAGTCCTTCTGTTGTAATATAATTTTGAGGTTGTTAACTGAAGCCTAATATTCTCACATATCTCCTGCTGAAATTGCTGTTATTTTGTCTGATTTTCACTGTTTCTTTACTTTCCCACCCAGGAAACAGCTGCATATTTGGGCAGAGAAACATAAAAAGTATTGGTAGATAATCAGGTTGCCACCACAGATGTCCCTGCCTCAACTGAGGACAGAAGACAGCAGCCAATATTCACAGAGGACTGCAGATGTTCTTCTTTAACTTGGATCAGAGGGGCCATTATAGATACAGGATGGGTATTGCAGACTTTTCTGTTCAGAATAGAATATTGCATCCATTCAATACTTATTGAATACTACTCTGTGCTGAGCTGCCTTGGAAATACAAAGATGAATTGGACACAATCCCTATCCTCTTGGACCTTGAAATGTAGACAAGGAGACAAAACAAACATTAGCGATAGTACAGTGTAAGGAGTTCTATATACAGCAAAATACAAACAGTGGTTGATCTCAGAAGGAAAATTTTTGTGAGAGTGGTTTAGAAGGAGTCAAGGAAGGCTTCTTGGAGAAAGCGGTATTTTATCAGGATTTTTAAAAAATGAAAGAACTTCAATAAGCAGAGACAGAGCAGGGCAAAGATCATCTAAGGTGGAGGAAATGATGAGGCGGCAGGTGCGGATAAAGTGAGTGAGCTGCCTGACTAGCGTGGGAAGGGTGGCAGGTGCTGCCAATTGGCCAGCCCACCTCTGTCCACAACTTTACCTCCCCCAGGCACCTTCCACCCTATGACACCCTTCTGGTCATTGAGTCATAAGCAGAAGATTGGCGGGTTAGGATTGTGGGAAAGTATTTGCTTTATCCTTAAAAATAGGACAGGCACAATTAGCATGAACTTTCCTTAAACTTTTGCCCTTTGCTCTCTCTCCTTTCTTCTGCTTGAAATGTGGATGACATCCTGGAGGTGTCTCTTGAGGTCCGGAGGTGATAAGCAGAGGAATAAAAGCTATATGATGGGATGGTGAACAGAGATAGAAGGAGCATTTGACCATCATTGGGTACCTGCACCAGCCCTGCAGCAGACCTCTTAATTTCTTATTATGTGAGAAAAAAGAGTACACTATTTGTTTAAGCCAACATACATTAGATGTTCTGTTACCTGCAGCCAACGGCATTCCTGATTGATACAGGAAACAACAGTGACCCATGGGATATAAAGTCAAAAAATGAGTGGGATCTATATTATGAAGGGCAATAAAGTCCATATACAGAATGATTGTTCCTTATTTAGTAGGCAATAGGGAGACAGTGAAGGTTTGTGAGTATTAATAATATTAAAGCTGTTCTTTAGAAAGATTTATCCAGCAACAAAAGGGAAAGTGCTTGGAGTCAAATAAGTCATGTAAGAAACAATTCTTGCGGTTGCTGTATAAAGTAGGGCCTCCCCTGGCATAACCTCTATCACAAATATATACATTATACATATAGATGTATGTATAATTTGATATATACAATGGATACTTTCTCAATTTATGTAAAGTATACTTATATAGAACTTTGCTATATTATTAATTTGTAACATGCACTCTAAATAAAATAGCATTTTGTTCTGTGATGGAGCTTCAAAGCCAGTCTGTTAAACTCCTTTTGCAACTGGACTGTGATTCCTTCCCTCAGTTCTTTCCTATTTAAAAATTGAAGAGCCACCACCTATAATAGGAGAGAAGCAATAGACAATAAAGAGAAGGAGGCAGGGAAGGGGGTGAGAAACATTTCACAGGAAGAATTGACAGGCCTTGGCAACTGTTTCAATGGGGCAGGACCAGGGAGCAGAACAAATAAGGGATGACTCCAAGATAAAGCCTACATTGCTGGAAGTTTCAAGAGAGAATGAGAAGCATGCAGGAGTGGGCTTGGACACATAGCTGTGGGAGAAAGTGAGTTCCTCGGGCCACTGACTATCAGGAATGAACACTTGAAGAATTGTCCACATCACATGGATCCCTTCCAGGGTGACCTCCTGGTGTGGTAGCTTAGTGTGGGGA
This sequence comes from Mandrillus leucophaeus, assembly GCF_000951045.1. Taxonomy (NCBI): domain Eukaryota; kingdom Metazoa; phylum Chordata; class Mammalia; order Primates; family Cercopithecidae; genus Mandrillus; species Mandrillus leucophaeus. The sequence continues at coordinate 2,651,178 of NW_012106475.1, read as the reverse complement.
TACAAATATCAGTAAGATACCTTTGAGGGTCTCACAGTTCATCCATTTTACAAACATTATTAAGCATCTACTACTAACCAGGCTTTGTGTAAATGAATACAAATGCAATATGGTTAAGTCCCAGCCTGCGTGGCATTTGATAAAAGGGAAAGACAGATTAACTAACTATGGCAAAGCAACACATGACATAGGTGTGCTAGAGAAATACTGGGACTTTAAGTATAGTGTTGGAGGGTTGTCTGGGAAGGCTTCACAGTGGAGAGGACCCCTCTGAGTGTTAAGCAGACAAAAACATTCCAGACAGGAGAGACAGCATATGACAAAAGTGTCATCACACTTAGAGCATTCTGCCATCATGCGGCTGTGGTGAGGGGGAGGGGTGTATGTAATTAAGTGGTTGAATAAAGCCCAAAATGTAAGCTGCAATTTACTTGCACAATTTACTTAACCTCTCTGAGCCTCCCTTTGCTTCTCTGTAAAATGGGAATTATCTCATGGGATTGTTATGAGGATTAAATGAGATAATGACTGCTTTACACAACGCCAAGCACAATAAATGCTCAATAAATGTTAGCTCTTGTTATCCAGTAGGTCTCAAGCCAGGATTAGATTGGCATTTCAGAAAGGCTGCAGTCATGTGCATGAGTAGATTGCATGAGACTGGAAGCTCAACTGGAAGCAAATTACAATAGTCCAGGCCAGAGACAATGGAGCCCAGAGGAGACACCAGTGCTCAGCAGCCCTGGAGGAAGATTGGAGCATGGATCTTCAGTCAGTCTTATTAGTGTTTCTTAAAAAAAAAAAAAAAAAGAAAACTCTTAAATTAAGCTAGCATAGTAAATTGTAAATTCAAATGTTGCAAAACCATAACAATGACAAACTATTAGTAGGCTGGGAAAATTAAAATTTTAATTTTAATTTTAATTTTTAACTAAAACTTGTTAAACAATTTACAAAATTAACCCTGAAGATGCTGGAAACTTCCCTTAATTCTGGAGGGTAAGGTAGCTTCACTCAATGCAATATGTCTTCTACTATTTCATCAGATTTAATTATGCCATGGCCATTTTTCAGGAAGGCTGGGCATATAATCACATATAACAAGTGTTTATTGAGTATTTGCTGTGTGCAAAGCACTAGTAAGGGTGTCATAATCTTAGGAACAAGATCCAAGTTTATTCTACAGGGTTATTCTTGTGCTTCTTTTTGGGGAAAAAAAAGATGTATATTCTTTTTAAAAAAATTTAAAGATGCAAAAGCAATTGAATTTATAAATGACTCCAAAACTTCAAACACTGATTCTTTTTTAAACACCCAAAACAAAACCAACCAAAACTCAAACTTCTCTCACAGAATTTATATGGGTCTCAAACAATCCCACATGGTTGTGTGCTGCTCTGCTGAGGTGGTCAACAGGAGAAACAAAGACAAACTCAGCTGTGTGTCTACCTCAGGATGGTTCGTTCTCATGAACACATGTGGATTTGAATGTTCACTAGGGTTCCCCACTAGGGTGGTACATGAGGTAAAGTCACCATATAAGCCATGACTACCTTTTATTCATAATTCACCATGTGTCCCAAAACTTATCATTAAGCTTTACAATACCCTGATATATAGGAATTACTATACTCATTTAACAGAGATTATGGATGAGTAGCAAAACTAGGATTAAACTTGGGTTTGGTGACTCCGTAACTGAAGTTCTTTCCACATTGCCAGTGGCTTCTTAAACTACCTGATGAGTGATCTGACTCTTCAAATAAACATATCATTTGATTTGCCATCTGGATTTTTTTTGTAACTTTTCCCTTCTGACTTACAAAAAAAATATTCTTTGAAGAAAATTTGGAGAAAATAGAACCATATAAAGAAGCATTATACCTCTAATTTTGATAATCATTTCTAGGTCGGATTGCCAAGCTGAAACTTCATTGTCCTCGTTTAAAAAGCAATGTCTTTTCTTAAGAGTTGAATTTAAAAGAATGCAATGGTGCAGTCTGTTTCACCAATTTTTAGGTATACAGAAGGAATAAACAACTAAACTCTGTGGGAAGGAGAGGGTTGCCTTTTTTTCTAGGTGGAGGTGAGAAGTAGGAGGACATATACCCAGCCTCTCGTACATGGCAAGAGGTATGTCCTTCAATAGTCAGGAGAGTACAGGTTCATACATCTTAAGGACTGGTGTGTTACATGCAAGTTTCAACAAGCAGATCACAATTTACTGCCACAACTTTCCTAAACTGGGGGATTTTACACAATAACCTTAATTTCTCACTTCTCTTATAAAATCGGACAACCCGGTAATATTGGGGTTGAATTCTTAGGTGGCTACAACTAGCCGGAGTGGCCCCCTTGAGATGTGGTGGCCACTGCTCCTGTGCTCCGTCTTGTCCTGGGATGCTGAGGCCTTGGGTCAGTCACTGTTTTCCACTCCTTTGGCACTGTTCTGTTTCTTGCCAAAACATTTCTCTGTGCTCACATCTCTATCTAAGGTGAAGGTACTTTTGTACAGCAGTACATTTCTAGAAAAATCCTCCTACTTCACGCATTAGACATCTGCATATTCTTAGTACACATCTGTGTTTGCTGCTTTCCATGGTCTTCATCCCAGGATTTTTGCTCTTTCAAAGGTTCAAGCTGCAAGGACTAATGCGGTGTTCTCATTTCCACTCTGTCACAAACTGGGGGCATGACCTTGAGCAAGTCACGCCACCCTTTGACCTTCATTTCCTCATTTGTAAAATGAGGCAGTTGGTCTCATCTCTTTAGCTATGATGTTCTGTGACCTCATCTCTAAGGAGCTTCCTTGGTCCAGGCAATGCCAGTCTCCCTCCTCTGGCCTCTTTTTCATAAAAGATTCCCAGAGCTCAGTAGACAATTCGGTTCCAAGGCAAGTGATGCTGACTGAAGAAGGAGAAAGAGCACGTGGGATAGAAGTAAGAAGAGAAAAAAACGACCCAAGGAGAAATGCAGCCCAGACATAAGCAGAAGGGTGCAGAAGGGAAACAGGGTCACAAAGTTCATATTTAAAACACCTAAGAGCCGGGCGCAGTGATCACGCCTTTAATCTCTGAATTTAGGGAGGCCGAGGTGGGTGGATCACCTGAGGTCAGGAGTTTAAGACCAGCCTGACCAACATGGAGAAACCCCGTCTCTACAAGAAATACAGAAATTAGCCAGGCGTGGTGGCACATGCCTGTAATATCAGCTACTTAGGAGGCTGAGGCAGGAGAATTATTCGAACCCAGGAGACGGAGGTTGCAGTGAGTCGAGATTGTACCACTGCACTCCAGCCTGGGCGACAGAGCAAGACTCTGTCTCTAAAAAAAAAAAAAAAACAAAAACAAAACAAAACAACAGCAACAAAAAACCCACCTAAGAATGAAAGACATGATCAGAATCATTTTATACTTTAAACAACATTATATTAAAATGCTAAAATGGCTGGGTGCAGTGGCCCATGCCTGTTGTCCCAGATACTGCGGAGGCTGAGGTAGGAGGATCACTTGAGCCCAGGAGTTCAAGGCTACAGTGAGCTATGACTGCACCCTGCACTCCAGCCTGGGCGACAGAGCAAAACCCTGTCTCAAATACATAAATAAATAAATAAATAAAATAAAATAAAATATAAAAGCAATAAGTATTTGTTATAGAAAATTGAAAAACTATGAAAATTTAAAAAGTAAAGAAAAAAATAACTATAATCCTACCACTTAAGGTCAAGGACCACTTAAACTCTAGGTATATTGGCCTTCCTAACCTTTCTTTTTATTTTTTACATTCTTTTCATAGTTAATATTACATACAAACCTCATTTGATTTGAAAACAAAAAAAAAAGTCATGAAGTAAAATATTCAGAACTGTCTCACTAAAGTTGAAACAGCATATACTGGTACACTTTTGCTTTTTAACTTGATAGATTTTTTTTTTTTTTTAATTTTTATCTAGGTGGCACTTCCAGCAATTGGTAAAAAAAGAAAAAAAAGTTGAACAAAATCTTTTATTTTCCATTGTCTTTTCAACTTACCAGTTTAGCTTAGGGGTTTTTTCTCTATCATATTATAAATATAAAATATTGGCTTTAAATAAAAGGGTTTAAAATAAGACCAGTTTGCAAAGTGTTAATAAAGAAACAACTGCATTCTGATTTTCAAGTCTTATGAGTATTTTTCTACAATCTTTTTTCCTGTTTTTTTTTTTTTGGTTT
>NW_012106475.1:2631490-2646917 GCF_000951045.1 Mandrillus leucophaeus | reverse complement strand
TTTTTTTTTTTTTTTTTTTTTTTAAGAGAAGGCTTTCCTTTGGAAGGGGCTGGGATGTCATTTCAGAGGCCAAGCATTCCTTATTTCTACTGTTTCATTTCAATCAAGGACTACAAACTGTTGGCCAAAAAAATTCCCTTTAAACCTAATGATTCTACCAGTTTTTTTGACATAGCCTAGAGACACTTACAATTCAGTTTTAGATAACCTCTTCTGGACGCACAAAGGAAAGGTAAGAAGATGTGATTAAAAATGTTTGCAAAAGTGAAAGAATAGCCCTGTTGCTCACAGTGGTGGGGAAAGAGCATATCTGTAACTTTTCTTGCCATTAAGTATATCCAGAGAATGAATGCACCAGGTACAAAGCCCAGGAAAGAGGAGAGCTGCCTCTGGAGAAGCAAAGGCACTTGTTTGCAGTTCAGCTTACCTGATTTGCAGATCGCCAATCTTATCAGAATTGAACCAATTGGCTTATTCTTTTTCTGCTTTGTTGATACCCAAGCTGGCCTTAATTTTTTCCTTTTTTTTTTTTTTTTTAGCTGAGAATGTCTAAAGCCTGAGGCATGTTTCTGGGTTTTCTTAAGACTTGAATGCCATTGCTTAAAGAGTTAACGATCTCTGAGGCTACAGTAAAAGGATGATAAGGTAAATCACTCACCCACTGGAGATGCTCCCCTTGTCCTTTACCCAAACAAGGTCTGAGAAAGATGGAAGGCATTCAACAGTTTAGAGAAACTCTACCATGCAAAGCCAAACATCAGTATTAGATTTTTAAGGTTAAAGAAAGTTCTCATTGTAATAATTTATCTTTGAGAACAAGAAGTTTATTTTTCATTTATCAAGAACTTAACATTTCCCTCTTAGGAAAAATGCTTTGAGGGATACACTATACTAAGGAAAACACTCACCAACAACATATTTTTGTTTATCAGTTTAAGCGGAAAAACTCCACTTAGTGATAAAAAAGAAAAATAAAACCAACAACAACTCATTTCCAGTGTTAGGGGAATCCCACTGGAACTGGCTGTCCACAGAGGTGGAGAATTTGGCCTTGTTTACAGCTGTAGTAATTGCTTTAGTCCTAGGGGAAAGTTGTCCCAGAGAGGTATTTTTAAATAAAGATAAAAAGACTCTCCACAATATTCATTCTGCTTCGAGGAGAAACTAAATTCTATCCTTCAGTGGAAGCCACTTCAAGCTTAGTGTTTGGAAACTCAGAGTAGCAACACTGGAGACGAGGCAATTTAATTGAGTCCTACCAAGGACAAGTTTACAATTTTGTATGTTATATTTATTAGAAAAAGAAAGAGTAGGAGGAAGAAGGAGAAGAAATAAAAGAAGGAATAGCCTTTTAGTAAATGTGGGCAAAAAGGAAGATACACTTAAAACATCTGTATCCTAAAGAAGTAAAACTTTAGCTCTTCAAGTTCTAAATGCCACTTTCCTACCAAAGTCTCAAATTATAAGCAGATTGACTTAAGGTTCAGATGATGGCCTTTTGGTAGAACTTCATCTCTTAAAAAAAGATGGTTACTTTACTCAGAATTCTCTCTTAGAATTAAGCGTGCTGAATCCTTTTTGATTTTATGGTGCTTACTCTAATTTTAAATGAAAAACTTTTTTTCTAGTGAAGCTTACTGTGTATGATTGAAATGTTGGTGGAAGGCAAAAGTCCTCTGTAAAAACATTTGAAAATGAAACACTCTCAGTGCCTAATCCCTTGCTCTGCAGTGCAAGGTTTTCAAATAAGTGAAAAGAAGAAAAATGCACATAAGACTTTGCCTACCAGAAAAGGCTATGTGCATAGGAATCTCCTTGCTGCAAAGTGCTGACATTTGACACCACTTTGAACCCTGAATGCAGCTGGCTGTCGACTCTGAATTGTCTCCCACCTTGTTCGTGGCCTCTGACTTATCCCTCTGGCCAAGTGCCCCGTGCCTTACGAGCCTCTCCCACTGGTAAGCAGGGCAGAGGCTAAGCTGGCATTCTCATCAGGGTTCAGTGTTCAGTAACAGCTATCAGAAGACTGCTCATCAATGACTTCCAAAGAGGTCACTTGTGGAGTCAGTGGAGATTTTGAAATGTGTTGGTGTATAACCAGCTTCTCTGAGTTTGTAAACAACCGTAATTAATCAAATCCCAGCCCCAGTGCTTTGGGAGGGTTCCTTTCGTGAGGGAACAGCACTAAAGATGTTGTTGTGGCTTCTGTGGTGCGGTAGCTATGGAAGCATCAGGGTGTGGTGAGAGATTAGGCTGCTGCAAAGTCATTGTATGTTGCCAGATAGAATTATCCTTTGATGTACACTGGGGTCTAAATTGTTTTCTTTCCTTTGATACATTTAAAATTAAGATTCCGTGTTAATCCCTAATTAATTCCAAGATCAAGCTTCTATTTTCGCTACTTGAATGAGTGATGCTGGAATGTTTTTAGGGAAGTGAAGCTATAATAAAATATTTTCCAATTACATTAAATACCTTGTGGGCATGGTTAGTAGACATTGCCATATTCAGTGTGGCTTTTACATCAGAAGGGCATCATTTGAAATCAGAAATAAAAAAATTCTAAGTCAGAAAGGGAGCACTTATGACAATAGTGCTTTACATTTAAATGGCTTATACGAAAAAAAAAAAAGGAAAGGAGGGAGGCTAGAAACTGCTATGATAAGATGAAAGTTCACCTTAATAAGAAAGTACAGAATCAGGAACTGTGAAATTTAAAAGGATTAAATATTAAGTATGAAAATTCAGTAGAGAACAGGTAAGACATAACCACCAGCTGAAAAAGGTGAAGATAGGAAGATAAAAGAAGGAAGCCTAGAGTTGAGCAGAACTTTTTCTAAACTGCAATCTTCAAAGAAAATCGACCTGCACTCCACATGGGGCTTCTTCCAGGCCCTGACAGAAGATCAAGGACCGTTGACCTGGGCTGGATCCAGGCAAAACTGTGAGGTTAGCTGGGATTTCATGAGTCACCCTTTTAGACCTCCCAGCAATCTCATGCCATGAATTTGCATCTGAGCCCCAGAAGGAAGGAAAATTCCTTCTAGTTAGGAAATAAAAAAGCATAGTAGTGACCACCAAATGATGCCTGAGATTTCACAAGCATTGTCACAGACTTGTAGAACAGTCATGATTTAAAATATTCAGGTCGGGCACAGTGGCTCACATTTGTGATCCCAGCACCTTGGGAGGCCAAGGTGGATCATGTGAAGCCAGGAGTTCAAGGCTGCAGTGAGCCATGATCGTGCCGCTGCACCCCAGTTTAAGTGACAGAGCAAGACTCTGTTTCAAAAATAAAATACTCAGAACTTTTGTCTTCATAGATACAGGAACACTTGCTAGCTCATGATGTTTGCAGGGGGACGGGGTCAGGCTGGGGAGTTCTCACCACTCCTATGGGAACTAATCTTCTAATTCAGCTCCTTACCTTGTCCCAAGAAAAGAATGAACTTGCATGTTTTGGTCATTATTTTCTGATTACTATCATTTGTCCTAGAAGTTGGTGGAAGCAGGTGATGTCCTCCTTCTCTCTCCCACCCCTAATTAGGGGCCTGAGTCCCATGTGATAACATCTTGAAGGGTGCTTTACCATTATCAGTGGGTGGATCACTGGAGTGGGGCAGGGGCACCTTCTTCTACACTCAGCCAACACCCCCCGGGCTCATACATCTACATCAGTTCTGACTGGGCTTGTACCTGCTCTACTGGTTGCTAAGTATTTTTAATATCTCCTGGTACAAAGACTTCATTTTATGAAACTCCTGGTCACATTTTGAAGACAGCTATGGTTCAGGCTGGGTTTGGCATTATCAAGAGATTTGGGTTTGAGTGTCTGCTCTGCCAAGATCAAATGCAATACTATGTGTGAACACCTAGAATAAGGGAGTGAGCTGTTTGCTCATTTCAGGTACAACTATGCAGGCTGACCCACCCTTAAATACATCCCTTCTTAGGATGTAGACATGAGAAGCACACTGGAGCCTCCCAGGGGAGGACCAACGGGCTGCAGCTAGGCTTTCTCTCTCTCTCTCTCTTTTTTTTTTTTTTGAGATAAGGTCTCACTCTGTTGCCCAGGCTGGAGTGAAGTCGTGCCATCTTAGCTCACTGCAGCTTTGCACCCCTGAACTCAAGCAATCATTCCACCTCAGCCTCCTGAGCAGCTGGGACTACAGGCACATTTAAATTCTTTAGTAGAGATGAGGTCTCGCTATGTTACCCAGACTGGTCTCGAACTCCTGGGCTCAAGCAATCCTGCCATTTCAGCCTCCCAAAATGCTGGTGTGAGCCACCATGCCTGGCCTTTCAGCTAGACTTTTATGTTGGAGTTACCAAAGCCACTGAAATCTCACCTGTCTCATTGATTCAATGCTGCAATGTAGGTAGTAGATCTATTAGGCCTCAAAAAGTACCCGCAAGTCTTTCGATCTAAAGTGTTCTGGATTGCCTTTTATCTGCCAAATGCAGATTCTTAGACTCTGCCCCACATCTGTTGAGTCAGAATCTCTAAAGGTGCGGGGCCAGGAATTTTCGTTTTAAACACTTCACAGGAGATCTTCACAGACAATGTAAAGGTGAGAACTACAAGTTGAGGCACCAAACATGAAAACACTCAGTACTGGTAAGTGTTTTATGGAAGACAAAAGCCAATTTCTAGATACCAACACTGTGGTTACTGCTCAAAAGCTCTATCAATGAAGTTATTACTTACTAAAATAATGTGGGGTGTGTGTGTGTGTGTGTGTGTGTGTGTGTTGGAAATAATGTATATGTCTGAGTATTTATGTGTTTGAGAGAGACTGTGAGTGTGAGTGTGCGTGTGCATATGCATGTATTTACACCGCAGGACAAATCCAACTCCTGGGTCTGACTCTCTGGATTATGGCTGGACCACTAATTGCATCTGGTTTCTATGACTTTGCTCAGGCTTCCACAGAACAAAGTCAGACACACTCTTGTCAAATTTGATCCCTATGAATTTCATGAACTGGGGAATCACAGTAAAGTCTGTTGAACACTTGCCTTTAGCTCTCACTAATTTGCACAAGTAAAGCTGCACAAGCTGTGTTTTATAAAAAGCTTCTCAGAGATCTCTGAGCTTGACTCTCCTACTAAAATTGGGGGCCAGGATTCCTACAAGTTACAAGGCTGGCCAGTTTATATTTCCTAAAGGATTATTTGCACCCACCTCACCTCAACAGGCTCAAATAAGCTTTTGTTACCTTTCAGCCACAACAACTCCACAGTGTTGAGTGCCTTGCATTCAAATACATATAAGCAAGATAGTCCTGTTTCTGCATGACAAATGGTAGCAAAATCTCAGTTTTCTTCTTGTTCTTTCAGTCTTTTTTCTCCTAGGCGGGCCAAGTCTTTGCATTTCAATTCGGTTCAGTTCAATTTAACAAATATTTACCGTATTCAGTGCCAGCTAAGTTCCAGACACTATTCTAAGTGCTATTTGTTTTTCCAGGCCAGGATGAGGTAAGGGACTGTGAATGGAGAAAGATGAAGGAGATCCTATCTTGCCCTCAAAGAGTTTCCAACATGTTTCTATACAAATAACTATGCTCTACTCAAAATGTAATGAATGTTAAACCAGTAATTTACCCAAAGTTTAGAAAGGGGAAAGGATTTTTTTCTTGAAAGTTTGGGAAAGTACACTTGATCAGGACCTTAAAGGAGGGTAAACATTTTTGTGCCTCATTTCTTTGGGCCTTGAACTACCTACCCCAAACATGTTTTAATTCTATAATAGTGTTGGACAAACAATCATAACTAAAATTTTTTCAACATTTATTCCTACATATATATGTATTATATGTAATATATGTATATGTATTCCTCACAATAGCCCTGCATAATAATAGACACTGTTATCATCCCCATTTCTCAGATGAGGAAATTGAGGCAGAGAGAGATGAAAGTAACAAACCCAAGGTCACACAGCTAGTAAGCAGTAGAACCAGTTTTTGATCCCAGGTAGTCTGAATCCAGAGCTGGAGAGCTTAAACACCATGTTGCAATGTACATATGCTTTATTTTTTATGCCATCAGCAACCTGTCTTATGTTTTTCTTTGTCTGCCTACTCAAATACTTTTTCTCTCCAAGTTAGCAGGTTAGCATCCTTTTTTCCTCTTTCAATATTTCTACTGCTTGGTGAGAAGAATGACTACACATTTTCAAATACTTCATTTTGCTTTTGGACTCAGTATTTCACAGGTGATTACAGAAAGCCACGTTTGAAGACTACACGCCTAAAGTGAGTCTCTCCTCCATGCTGCTTGTGTTTTGTCCCAGAGGCCCACTGAGGAACAGTCACACGAGCAGGCTCACTGAAGACAGCAGGGCTATGGATGATTAAACCTAGACCTACAGTAGTGAAGATGTTATAAATGTGTGTTTCAATGGTTCTACGTAAATATGATTGCTGCACCAACTTTTCAGTAACCCTCCTTGGGCACGCCTGACAATCTAGATTTCTGCCCAAGGAAAGCAAACGCTCCTCAGTCAGATCCTTTTAGACCTTTGTGTTTTTAGATACCCAGAAGCACAAAGTTAACAGCCACATCCTCAATGCCCACAGTGGGAAGCAGCATATCATAGGTATTGAGAATCTTCAGAATCAAACAAAATAGGAGTCAAATCCTGACATTGCTACCCACCTGCTTTGTGCCTGCTTAATCTCTCTGTACCTCAGTTTACACTTCTGTGAAACGGGGATAAGAATATCTCCCTGACAGCATTTTTTGTGCGTGTGAGGACTGAATAAAGTCATATTTGTAAAATGCTTAGCAAAGTGTCTGCCTCATAGTCAGCAAACCATAGTTATAATTTTTACAATTTCAATATTATGGGGAAAGCAGTGTGGGGTGCTTTAAGGTTTGGACGGAAGGGATCAAAAGCAAAGAGTTCAGAATTGAGTGCTCCACTGCAAACTGTGCCATAACCTTTGTTAATCCACCTGGCCCAAGGAAGTGATTTACTGTGTTCATTAAAGCAGAATATTTAGAGGAAGAAAAGAAGGGCAGTTGTGCTGGAAACAATACCACAAGCACCCTAAATGTCCTCCATGCACTACTTCCCCATCCCAGCGCCCCAACCCACACCCACAACTCCACCCTTCCCTGAACCTCATTCTATATCTCATGAGGGGCCTGAAGGCCTGGCTCCTGCTTCCATTTCAGTGCTAGGCCATGCCAACTTCTTCATGCCACATCAAGTGCCAGCTTCATATTGATGTGCTGAAATTTCCCTTGAGACTTCCTCTCTGACACATGGATTATTGAGGAGAATGCTGTTTAATTTCCAAATATTTGGTGATTTTCCAGTCATCTTTCTATTATGTTTCCATTTGATTCCATTATGATCTAAAAACATATTCTGTGTGTGATGTGCTTTGGCTGTGTCTTCACCCAAATCTCATCTTAAATTGTAACTCCCACAGTTCCCAGGTGTCATGGGAGGAAGCTGGTGGGAGGTGATTGAATTATGGGGGTGGGTCCTTCCTATACTGTTCTGGTGATAGTGAATGAGTCTCACAAGATCTGATGGTTCTAAAAACAGGAGTTTCCCTGTCCAAGCTCTCTCTTTGTCTGCCACCATCCATGTAAGATGTGACTTGCTCCTCATTGCCTTCTGCCATGATTGTGAGTCCTCCTCAGCCATGTGGAACTGTAAGTCCATTAAACCTCTTTTTTCCCAGTCCCAGGTGTGTCTTTATCAGCAGCATGAAAATGGACTAATACAGTAAATTGGTACCAGGAGTTGGGTGTTGCTGAAAGGATACCAGAAAATGTGGAAGCGATTTTGAAACTGTGTAACGGGAAGAGTTTGGAACAGTTCAGAGGGCTCAGAAGAAAACAGAAAAATGTGGGAAAGTCTGGAACTTCCTAGAGACTTGTTGAATGGCTTTGACAAAAATGCTGATAGTGATATGAACAATAAGGTCCAGGCTGAGGTGGTCTCAGATAGAGATAAGGAACTTGTTGGGAACTGAAGCAAAAGTGACTCTTTTTTATGTTTTAGCAAAGAGACTGATGGCATTTTGCCCCTGCCCTAGAGATTTGTGGAACTTTGAACTTGAGAAAGATGATTTAGGGTATTTGCAGAAGAAATTTCTAAGCAAAAAGGCACTCAAGAGGTGACTTGGGTGCTGTTAAAGGCCTTCAGTTTTAAAAGAAAAACAGGGCATAAAAGTTTAGAAAATTTGCAGCCTGACAATGCTATAGAAAAGAAAATCCCATATTCTGAGGAGAAACTCAAGCTGGCTGCAGAAATTTGTGTAAGCAATGAGGAGCCAAATGTTAATCACCAAGGCAATGGGGAAAATGTCTCCAGGGCATATCGGAGACCTTTGGGATAGCCCCTCCCATCACAGGTCTAGAGGTTTAGGAGGAAAAAATGGTTTCCTGGGCCAGGCCCTGGGTCCCTCTGCTGTGTACAGTCTACAGACTTGGTGTCCTGTGTCTCAGCTGCTCCAGCCATGGCTGAAATGGACTAACAGAGAGCTCAAGCTATGGCTTCAGAAGGTGCAAACTCCAAGCCTTGGCAGCTTCCATGTGGTGTTGAGTCTGCAAGTGCACACAAGTCAAGAATTGGGGTTTGGAAACCTCTGCCTAGATTTCAGAGGATGTATGGAAATGCCTGGATGCCCAGGCAGAAGTTTGCTGCAGGGGAGGGTCCCTCATGGAGAACCTCTGCTAGGGCAGTGTGGAAGGGAAATGTGGGATTGGAGCCCCCACACAGAGTCCCTACTGGGGCACCGCTTAGTGGAGCTGTAAGAAGAGGGCCACCATTCTCCAGACCACAGAATGGTAGATCCACCAACAGCTTGCACCATGTGCCTGGAAAAGCTGCAGACACTCAACACCAGCCCATGAAAGCAGCTGAGAAGGAGGCTGCTCCCTACAAAGCTACAGGGACAGAGCTGCCCAAGACCATGGCAACCCACTGCTTGCATTAGCATGATCTGGATGGGAGACATGCAGTCAAAGGAGATCATTTTAGAATTTTACAATTTGACTGCCCTGCTGGATTTCAGACTTACATGGGGCCTATAGCCCCTTTGTTTTGGCCAATTTCTCTCATTTGGAACAGCTGTATTTACCCACTGCCTGTACCCCCATTGTATCTAGGAAGTAACTAACTTGCTTTTGATTTTACAGGCTCATAAGCAGAAGGCACTTGAGATGAGATTGGACTGTGGACTTTTGAGTTAATGTTGAAATGAGTTAAGACTTTGGGGGACTGTTGGGAGGGCAAGGTTGGTTTTGAAATGTGAAGACTTGAGATTTGGGAGGGGTCAGGGAGGGAATGATATGGTTTGGCTGTGTCTCCACCCAAATGTCGTCTTGAATTGTAACTGCCACAATTCCCATTTGTCATGGGAGGAACCCAGTGGGAAGTGATTGAATTATGGAGGCAGTTTTTTCCTGTGCTGTTCTTGTGACGGTGAATGAGTCTCACAAGATCTGATGGTTTTAAAAATGGGCATTTCCCTGTACAAGCTCTCTCTTTGCCTGCCGTCATCCATGTAAGATGTGATCTGCTCCTCCTTGCCTTCTGTCATGATTGTGAGGCCTCCCAGCCATGTGGAACTATAAGTCCATTAAACCTTTTTTCCTCAGAAAAAGGATATGTCTTTATCAGCAGTGGGAAAATGGACTAAAAAATACAATGTGAGTTCTCTTCTTTTAATTTTGTTAAGGTTTATTTTATAGCTCAGAATATGGTTTATGTTAGTGAATGTTTCATGTGTTTTTGAGAAGAATGTGTTCTACTGCCACTGGTGGAGCAGTCTGTAAATGCCAAATAGGTCAAGTTACTGGATAATGCTGTTTAGGTCATTATTTTTAATTTAATTTTAAAATTAAAAATTTTTTTTTAGAGAGGGTGGTCTCACTCTCTCACCCAGGCTGGAGTGCACTGGTGCCATCTTAGCTCACTGAAGCCATGAACTTCTGGGCTCAAGTAATCCTCCAACCTCAGCCTCATGAGTAGCTGGAACTATAGGTGTGAACCACTACGTCCAGTCCATCTATATTTTTAGTTATTTTCTGCCAACTTGTTTTATCAATTACTGTGAGAGGAGTGTTGAAGTCTGCCATTATAATCATAGTATTTGTCTGTTTATTTACTTCTGTCAGTTCTTTACTCATGTGTTTTGAAGCTCTATTTTTAAATGCATACACATTTGGGATTGCTGTATGTTCTGGGAAAATTGACTCCTTTTTTGTTATGTAAAGTTTCTCTTTATCCCTGATAATTTTTGTTATTCTGAAGTCTACTTCATCTAAAATTAGTGTATTTACTTCAGCTTTCATTTAGTTTGTGTTTTCATTTTATATCTTTTCCCATCTTTTTACTTTTTGATCTAAACCTTTACATTTAAAGTGGGTTCATTGTGCACAATATGTAATTGGATCTTGCTATTTTATCCAGTCTAACAAACTCTGTCTTTTAACTGGTGTGTTTAGATCATTTACATTTAAAGTGATTATTGGTATCATTGGATTAAACTCTACCATCTTGCTAGTTGTTTTCTATTCCTTGCACCTTTTTTTTTTTTTTTTTTCCCCCTGAGTTAGGATCTTGCTCTGTCATGACCAGGCTGGAGTGCAGTGGCTCACTGCAGCCTTGAACTCCTGGCCTCAAGAAATCCTCCTGTCTCAGCCTCCTATTTACTGGGATTACAGGTATGAGCCACCATGCCTGGCTTTAGTTTCTATTTTCTCCTTTCTGCTTTTTCTAGGTTTATTTGAGCATTTTCCTAATTCCATTTTATCTTTTCCATTGACTTGTTATTTATCTCTTTTAAAGAAAAACATTTTAAATGGTTAACTAGAATTGTAATATACTTTTCAGTTGTAAAAAGTTTCATTACATTGTATTTCCTAAAGATGGGTTGGGAGGGGGCTGTGGTTTTGTTACCTTCTGAGAAAAACTTTGAGATCTTTTAGTTAAAACAGAATTTAAATAGAATGTTCAAGTATGGCATGGCATTTTCATTTTAACAGAATTTTAAAACAGCATTTCATTTGCAATCAATGAACTAACTCACATACATTTTTTTTGACATGAGAAGATTAACTCTGGGTAAAAAAATACTGTTTTGTATTTGCATGCAATGAAAATTATACACAAAGGAAAATGCAATGAAATTTTATATTACTCCTTTCTCTGTTGCTATAACTGAATATCTGCAACTAGGTAATTTATAAAGAAAAGACATTTATTTCTTATAGTTCTGGATTCTGGAAAGTCCAAGGCCTAGGGGCTGCTTCTGGTGACTACTTTCTTGCTGGTGGGAAATCTCTGCAGAGTCCTGAGGCAATATAGAGCATTACATGGTGAGAGGCCTCATAAGAGATGGCCAAACTGGCTTTTATAACAGACCCACTCTCATGATAACTAATCCATTCCCTCAATAATCCATTAATCTAATTAACAGCCCATTCACAAGGGCAGAGCCCTCATGACATAATCATCTCCCAAAGGTCCCACCTCTCAACACTGCTATACTGGGGACCAAGTTTCTAACACATGAACTTTTGAGGGACACATTTAAACCGCAGCATGTTTCAAATTGTTCAACTTAATTCTCCTAAAAAGAAGAAGCCAGAAATTATACACTGTTGCCCATTAGGAAAACTGTAGAGAATTTTTCCATTCTAGAGATGTAATTCTCATTTTTGTTGAGATTACAATTCCTTTGAGACTCTGATGAATTGTGCCCAAGGAAAACACACATGCTCATCTATTCACCAAATTTTGCTCATAATTTCAAAGAACTTGCTGACTTCCTCGAGAGTCTCCAAATCCCTAGTTAGGGAACCCACCCTAAAATAAGTGATAAAGCTGTCAATGAGTATCGTGTTGTAACCATATATCTTGGTATGTAGATCATATAGCAGAAGTTTCAGGTTTGACCTGAGCTTCTTGGGTAGGGCAATGGAAACCCTTGAACTCCATTTATTGTTTAAGCAGCTGTTGGGCCAGGTCACACCAAAGTCCCAATTCTGAGTTTTGTCACCTACTCAGTCCCTGAGCCTTAGTGTGACAACATTGTAGCCTCTTCAATGACCAAAGAAATGTTGGATGGTGAGAGTCAGATTACTGATCCAAATGATCAGCATCCCTAGAACATGTTTATCCTCTTTTGTGCTAGAATGTAGAGTCCTTCCACACACAACACAAACAACTGCTTAAATTGTGACTACAAACACCAAGATAAATCTGCTCATGAGCAAATTTTTAAACTAACATGAAAACTATCTTTAACATCATATAGATTCAAGCAATACCTGCTTGTATTTTTAAAAGAATAGTCTCCTATTTACAATTTAAAAGGTCAGATCACAAAGTGTTTAATGCAATGAATCTTAAACAAACCACTCCTTTCTTACTCTTCTGCTAGGTTCCAAAATCTCTCTCCAACTATGACACCCTCCTGGATCAATCAAAAAAAAGTTATTTGATTCCTCTCAGTAAAAATTATGTAAATAAATAACACCATTGACTTTACTCTTTCACTAATGCACTTTCCATTGTTTGTATTCCATTTTTAATGTATCTGTTCCTTTTAAAGATTTAACTATCTTCAAGATATGTATCTCATTTGCCAGAGTATAAATCCTTAAACAGCAGGAGTCTGTTCTGTTCCACCATGCTCTGATTTGAAGTAAGAATGAACTTCCCCTGAAAAAACTCACAGCCTTGCTTCGTGGCTTGTGTGCTATGGGTGGGTCTCATCTGCCCCTCTGTTTCATGCCTTGTAGGCTAGTGGACCTTCACAGGAACAGAAGCCTGTTCCCCTTTGGGCTTCATGAATTCCATTTGCCTCCCATTTGACACAATGCCACATTGAAGTATTTTTAAATACTTTTAAATAGAGATGATGGATCAGATTTCAATTTTTACTAACACATCTATCTACCTTCCAAATAGTAAAAATAATGGAGTGTTTACATTAACCAAAATGAATGAAATCCTATAAAAATAATCGTTAAGGGGACTGGCTAATCTGTGGCCCAGAAACTCACTTTGGCATTTGAAAAATGGCCTCGGATTTAGTAGAGTCACTGCCAGGTTTCACCTGAGACTCATCACATGACACATCATGCTTGTGTCGGTTTTTTCAGCAAATTGGCATTTTATTATTTTTAAAGTCTCCACATCTGTAGACAAAATGTACCATATAAATACTACCTTTCATCTTGCATACAAGTGCATGAGGATAAGTGATATTTATGATTTTTTTTATTTTAAGTTGTTTATTGTAAAATAATTTACAAATATCTTGCTGTCTTCAGTAATTAAAACAATGGAGGAAGAGTTTCTTCTGACAAAGACAGCAGTAAGCAATAAACAAAATCAGCTGGCTGAATTTTCCTTTTTTACCCCTTGTCTGAGGACAGAACTTGATTTTCATTAATCCAGAGCTACAGCACCAAAGATAATTTCAGTCAGCTCTTTTGTGATGACAGCTTGGTGGGTGCAGTTGAATGTCAATGTCAATTCGTCAATAATCTCAGAAGCATTCTTGCTGGTGTTGTCCATGGCTGTCATCCTGGCACTCTGCTCACTAGTGGTGGACCCCTTCAGAGAGTAGTAGATGCTGTTGGCCAGATTGTATTCCTGGTAATTTTGCAGTACATCAGCATCAACATCGTAGATACTCATGCTCTCGGCATTTGCAATGGTATTAAGGGAAAAGATGGACTTTTCTTCAGTCTTATATGAGATGACAGACCTGAATTGATTAAAGTTTATGGTGCCATCATCAAATTCACATCCAGAATTTAGTAATTCAAGAGCAATGACTGACACATCTCCAAAAGTCGGGGGCTTTCTTCTCAATTCTTTGAATGCCACTAGAAACTGGTCAGAATGCGTCCTATAAAGTACGCCCCTCATTTTGTCACTAATTCCAACAAGCATAACTTCTTTCCCAACTGCTGTTAGTGTAGCAACCTTGCTTTTCATCTGTTTAGCAATGGAGGAATGAATAGCACCACACAGTCCTCGATCTGAAGACACACCAATAAGGAGGTATTTATTCTTGTCTTCAGGCACCTTGAGATCAGCTTTTTCATACAGAGGCAAACATCCCAATCCATATATTCAAGCTGGGTTCAGCTCTCTCTCAGCTCAGGCGTATTTTGCTGCTGCTACCATTTGCATAGACTTGGTAATTTTCTGGATGTTTTTGATGGACTTTAGTCACATAGTAACATCTTTCGAAGCTGCCGTATCTCGAATTTGAATCCATTGTGGCTGCAAGGTCCAGGCCAATAGCCCAGCGATGCCTGTACAAGAGAACATGGTAGCCGCAGCCCTGCTGAAAGTCGCTGATATTTATGATTTTAAAAAATTATTTTCTGGCCGAGTGTGGTGGTTCATGCCTGTAATCCCAGCACTTTGGGAGGCCAAAGTGGGGGGATCACCTAAGGTTGGGAGTTCAAGACCAGCCTAACCAATATGGAGAAACCATGTCTCTGCTAAAAAAAATACAAAACTAGCAGGGTGTGGTGGTGCATGCCTGTAATCCCAGTTACTCAGAAGGCTGAGGCAGGAGAATCACTTGAATCCGGGAGGTGGAGGTTGCGGTGAGCTAAGATTGCACCACTGCACTCCAGCCTGGGCGGTGGAGCGAGACTCTGTCTTAAAAAAAAAAAAAAAAAATTATTTTCCAAATTTGCTGAATAAAAATGGCTTGAGAAAACTACATTTTCCAGGATATATTGAAGGATCTCCAAAGGAAAACAAAGGCATCCACTTTTGTACATTCATATCTTTTCATTGCTCTTTGAAATAATCAGAATGTCAGGACTTTGGCATTTCTAAGGGAACACCCTCAGGTATTCTAACCCGATAGTTTTAATTCCTCCTTATTCCTTGTAATAGTTTATACTCTAGAAAAGATAAGCTTTTCTCTCACTATCAACTTTTCTTTCCACTTGATAAACAATGACACTTTTTAATGGGTTCTCAAAGAAACTAAAATTAACCTAGATCAATTTCAGTGACTTCCTTATTTATACACCAACTTTCTTAACAATATCCTTAAAAACATCATCCAACAGAGCTCATCTATTCACCTCTGTCTTGAACATCTTCTCTATGAACAGTAGCTCTTTTTCAATTGCTTGGTAACATTAGGAAGACTTGAGTTTTCTCTTGGCGATAAGAAAAGAAAACACATTCCTGTTTTGATTCTGTTATTCTAAATAAAATTAAAACCAGAAAGCAAACATTTAAAAATTGACACAGGATTTTCTCTTTCCTGCATATGCTGTAGTTTTCACCCTAAAATGAAGCTGCGTATGATTTCTGATATTTCAAGTTTTCCAAAATTACATGCCGTGGTGTTATAATAATAGCCTTTCTCAGTGGAGCATCTAATACACTGACTTTTGGGTAAAGCACGCT
>NW_012106475.1:2627888-2631440 GCF_000951045.1 Mandrillus leucophaeus | reverse complement strand
CTTGAGAAAACTACATTTTCCAGGATATATTGAAGGATCTCCAAAGGAAAACAAAGGCATCCACTTTTGTACATTCATATCTTTTCATTGCTCTTTGAAATAATCAGAATGTCAGGACTTTGGCATTTCTAAGGGAACACCCTCAGGTATTCTAACCCGATAGTTTTAATTCCTCCTTATTCCTTGTAATAGTTTATACTCTAGAAAAGATAAGCTTTTCTCTCACTATCAACTTTTCTTTCCACTTGATAAACAATGACACTTTTTAATGGGTTCTCAAAGAAACTAAAATTAACCTAGATCAATTTCAGTGACTTCCTTATTTATACACCAACTTTCTTAACAATATCCTTAAAAACATCATCCAACAGAGCTCATCTATTCACCTCTGTCTTGAACATCTTCTCTATGAACAGTAGCTCTTTTTCAATTGCTTGGTAACATTAGGAAGACTTGAGTTTTCTCTTGGCGATAAGAAAAGAAAACACATTCCTGTTTTGATTCTGTTATTCTAAATAAAATTAAAACCAGAAAGCAAACATTTAAAAATTGACACAGGATTTTCTCTTTCCTGCATATGCTGTAGTTTTCACCCTAAAATGAAGCTGCGTATGATTTCTGATATTTCAAGTTTTCCAAAATTACATGCCGTGGTGTTATAATAATAGCCTTTCTCAGTGGAGCATCTAATACACTGACTTTTGGGTAAAGCACGCTGCTTAGGAAAAGTTAGCCACACAACGTTTAGCCAGTGACATTAACCATTGACAACCATGCAGTGTTGGACACTCTGACATATCCAAGGCATATGTGACTGGGATGCCCACTGAAAGTCACTTGCTAACACTTCTGCCAACTGCACTAAGTTCAAAGAAAGCTCTTCTTTTCTTAAAACATTATCACAAAGTTCCTCACTTTTTGAATATTCAAGATTCAGAGCATAAAGGAAAACTGATAAGGAAAGAAAGGAGAAAGACGTAGCTAAGGAGACAGAATTTGAAGAAGGAGCAGGATCAAGATCCTCAGTTGAGGTGAAAGATCCTTTGTTGAGTGAAGGACAAGGCTGGAAAGAAAATTGAGCCATTTTCCACCCTCTTACAATTTGGGTTGGGGAGACAAAGGGTTGTTCGTCATCTTGATTTGTACAAGATCCTCATAAATTAACAAAGTCTGCCACAGAAAAGTTTTAAAATTTTTGTTACCAAATTTATCCATCATTTCTTTCTAATGGCTTCCAGGCTTGCATCCTGTTTAGAAAGGCTGGGCTCATTTCATTAATTCTACTGTTATAAACAAATTTACACATATTTTATTCTAGTAGTATTATTGTTTGATTTTAAAATATTTTAATATTTGCTCCATTTTGAGTTTATTTTATGAAAGTTGTAAAGTACGGCAAACATCTTTCTTGATGTAATTTTATTTCAATGCAAATCTCACGCAATGTACACTTGGATCAATCAACTGATCTGTGACTGTTTACTAAAGATCTACTACATGCCAAGTCAACGAGGGATCCAAAAGAAATATAAGACATGGCAGGCCGGGCGCGGTGGCTCAAGCCTGTAATCCCAGCACTTTGGGAGGCCGAGACGGGCGGATCACGAGGTCAGGAGATCGAGACCATCCTGGCTTACACGGCGAAACCCCGTCTCTACTAAAAAATACAAAAAATTAGTGGGGCTTGGCGGCGGGTGCCTGTAGTCCCAGCTACTCAGGAGGCTGAGGCAGGAGAATGGTGTGAACCCGGGAGGCGGAGCTTGCAGTGAGCTGAGATTGTGCCACTGCACTCCAGCCTGGGCAACAGAGCAAGACTCTGTCTCAAAAAAAAAAAAAAAAAAGACAGTTGATTTCAAAGAACTTATCCTTTAGTTGGGGGAAATGGCTAACACCCTGAGACAATTCCAGAACCAGACAGTGTATAATTAAGTACTAAATACTGTGGTACTGCCTAAAATTGCTGTGAGAGCTCAGAGGAAAGAGAGATCCACCTGGGCTGAAGTTGCCAGGGGAGACTTTGTAGACAAGTTGGAACTTGAATTGGATACGTATTTCTCCAAATACCAAAACAGAAAACGACAGGCTGTGTGTATGTGTCTGCGAGTGTGTGTAGTTCAGGAGGACGCCTGCTTTTCACAAAGCCACCTATCTACACAGACTAAATAGGATTTAGATATTTACTTGCAGATTTGAGACAGGATTTTAGAGCAAGAAGTGGCAGAGTAGCGACTATGGCAGTAAGAAAGACGTGCCCTGGAGAGCAGTGTTTGCCTGTGAGTCTTACTGCCCAAGCATCTGCTAGATCCTCCCACTCCCTCTGCAGAGTACCCCTGAGGTTTCACCTACCCTGATGCGCCAGAGAGTTCGCCCAGTGTCCATAGGCATCCCCTCAATGCCGCTTTTCATGAGCAACTGGCTGAGGCCTCTCTTCTTGCACTACTTGAGTCACTAGCACTCTAACTCTTAACTAGCCCAAACATCCTCAGCTAAGTGATAAACAGGGAATACCAGCACAGGATATCACTTCCACAAGTCTGTACTGCTGGTGGGAATAAAAGCTGGTTCAAATATTGCAGGAAGCAGAGGAGAGAGGGATGTGTGGTATTTACCTACACATTTCAAAAGCCTTAAGTTTTTACATATGTTTTGATCTAATCATTCAACTTCTAGAAATTTCTTAATATTTATTTATCTACTTATTTAATAAAAATATATTGTTTATCACATGGCAGGTGCTGTTTTAAATATTTTTTAAATTTACTTATTTAATCTTCATAACAATCTCATGAGTTAGGCACTATTGTTATCCTCATTTTATAGTTGAGGAAAATGAGGCACAGAGAGGTCAAGTAAGTTACATATGGTCACCAGCTAGTACATGGCAGAGCCAGTATTTAAACCCTTACAGTCTGATTTCTGAAGTCAGGTAGACTCTGAAGTCTATTTCTACCTTAGAGGTAACCATACATTATACCACTTAACCAGTCGTCACGGATGAACAGAAAGATTTCGAGACAGGCTGTTCCTTCAATACAAATGCATTAATGTCTTCTGTGTGCCAAGCGCAGCCTTTGTTCCCCTGGAAGAAGTGACTTAGGCACTGATTTTCACACTGAGGGTAAAAGCTCATCTGTGGATCACAAAATAACTCTAGTAGATTGTGACCAGGAAAAAATTTTAATGATATTGAAATGAACAGAAATTACCAGAAAGTGAGTTTCATTTCATGACTTTTTTTCCACTTATATGTGTGTTACATGCATACGTCCGATACACAGGTGAGTGCTGGGTCACAAATTACTATGTACTTTTATCCTGAGCTGCAGTCAGAAAGGTATAAAAGTCATAAGTCTAACAGAAGAGACAAATATTAGATAAGTAATTAAGCCTGGACAACATAGTGAGGCTATATCTCTAAAAAAAATATGAAAAAAAACAATTAGCTGGACATGGTGTTATAGACCTGTAGTCCCAGCTACTCAGGAGGCTGAGGCAGGAGGATTGCTTGAGCCCAGGAGTTTGAAGTTGCAGTGAGCTATGATCATGCAACTG
>NW_012106475.1:2624649-2627048 GCF_000951045.1 Mandrillus leucophaeus | reverse complement strand
GCCTCAACTTCCAAAGGCCAAGAGACTGAAATACTGACATTGATGAGCAGCTCTACAATATCACAAAATAAGTCATCAAATGAGGTACAAAGGCTTCTCTAAAAAATACAAACAAATTTTAAATTTTATTAAGATTAAATAAGTAAACTTTAAAAATATTTAAAGCAGTACCTGCCATATAAGCAATATATGTTTTTATTAAATAGATAAATAAATAAGAAATTCCTGAGCGTTGAATTTTTCCTATCTTAAATTTTAAATTTTAGATAGGAAAATAGCATGCATAGACGTAACTGACACTTTTTCAGTGCTCTCTCTACACACACATACCCACAGACACACACACGTACTATATTAACCTCTTAGCATACATTAGCTCATTTAATCCCTACAACAACTTTATGAGTTGTAGTTATTACTTCAGCCCCATTTTTACTACAAGACAACTGAGGCTACAAGAAGTTGAGTAATCTGCCCCACAAACAGGGTAGAAGGGACAGGATTTGAGCCCAGATCTCAACACCTCCACAGTGCACAATCTCAGGCATGGGGGGAGTTACACACATATTGATATCTGGCACTTAGTTGTGCCTGATGCTAATTAGAATGTAGATTTTGGGGTCAGAAGGTTTTAAAAACGGGTCTGGGAATTATTGGCACTGGATATAGATTCTCTTAAGTTTCCAAGCGATAACTTTCTTAGAGTACACATTCATAACTAATATGGTTATGAGTGGATTTTTCCCTGGTGAAAATTTAAATTTCATAAAAAATGTGTCTTGTTCTGGAGAGAATTTTTGCAAGTGTGCCTGATAACGAGGAAGATTATCATGGTCTTTTTCTCTGCTGATATGACTTAAATAAAAGAAGACCAAAATCATTGTCCTAGGCTCTTTCTGTAATATTACAAAATATGGCTATAATATATTTGGCCGCAGACTTTATTTTTATGTGTTACACCATAGTCATCAGAGTTGTGACAGTAAGAATAATAATGAAAATAATAATAGTATTAATGACAGTAACCCACTAAGAAAGTTACATGTGATAACCAAGTGTAACAGCTGTCTGTTGGAAATAGATACTTGTGAACGGAAGATGAACTTCAAGTTTTTAATTTTATTGTTTCTGGGAGATAGGGTCTATCTCTGCAGGACCTGACAACTGGAAAATATGAATCACTTGGAATGGAACACAAGCCATAATTGTCATTCTCGATGGTTTCCAATAGTAATGGTACTAGCACTTGTGTTAGCTATACCATTTTAGCAGTGGCTATTAGTTGCATTAGTGGTAGCGATGATGATTGTGTTTTATTTCAATAGTTGGCCAACATCTTTCATGGGTACTCATTTGTCTGAGATTCCCTTGTTTCTCCTATCCTCATTTTCTCTTTGTCCTGATTTCTTCATTTTTATATTTTATCCATTTTACAAACCACCTAAAATAATTTCGGAAATAAGATCAAAATAAATACATGCATAAAGAGCCAAACGTTCTCATCTCATAAGTCAGGGTTCATTTTTCTCCCTTTAGACACAGAGGTCCAGGGTAAATGGCTTGGCTAATGGTTTATAAGTGGCCCCTGAGTGGGAG
Organism: Mandrillus leucophaeus; assembly: GCF_000951045.1. Lineage (NCBI taxonomy): Eukaryota > Metazoa > Chordata > Mammalia > Primates > Cercopithecidae > Mandrillus > Mandrillus leucophaeus. The sequence goes on along the minus strand of NW_012106475.1, from coordinate 2,625,452 downwards.
TTGAGGATTAAGGTGTCAGGTGCTGACATGATGACACTAGACCACTTCTTTGTATTGGCAGAGAATTGAGCACAATTGCCCTTACTTCCTAATTTATTCTTCCTGGTATAAAGTTGCAGCCATTTCTAATCAAGCCTTGTAGACTGTGACCATTGGAGAAAAACTGGAAGGGTGAACAGAGCAGAGGATGACTTTAGTGCGTGTTCTGTGTAGACAACTGTTTATAACACAAAATCTCTTTTGTTTCATGTTTTTATATGAACTCCTGGAAGTAGTAATGATTGCTTATGTTGCCTGTCAGGTTATAACACAGGGTTTTAAACACATACACACACATGCCCAAGTGCACACACACACAGGGAATATGCCATTACAACAGGTAATTAAGCAATTGTTAAATATATTTTCAGTGAATCTACCAGGGCAAATGAAAATTTAATAGACAATAACATTATAGCAACTAAATATGTAAATAAAATAAAATAAGGCAAATTACTTAAATATTTCCCCCCTCCCTCTGCCCAGTTTCATCAAACCCACTACTCATTGGGTATTGCATGGCTGAGGTAGAACCACGGTTTATGGCCATTGCTGGTGTCCCTGGGGCCAGAGCAATGAGTGGCAATATGAAGTAGAACCCCAGTTAGTTCAGAATGTGGTTCTGATTCACTGTCCTCACCACTGTGTTGGGACAGAAGTAAACAGTAGGTACAGATCGCCTAAAGAAAAAAAGGGGGTGTCTTTATGTTCAGGGAAAAGGTGTAAGAAGAGCAAGAGCTGAGAGGCTGCCTTCAACACTGCTG
>NW_012106475.1:2622115-2624599 GCF_000951045.1 Mandrillus leucophaeus | reverse complement strand
GTGTCTTGTTCTGGAGAGAATTTTTGCAAGTGTGCCTGATAACGAGGAAGATTATCATGGTCTTTTTCTCTGCTGATATGACTTAAATAAAAGAAGACCAAAATCATTGTCCTAGGCTCTTTCTGTAATATTACAAAATATGGCTATAATATATTTGGCCGCAGACTTTATTTTTATGTGTTACACCATAGTCATCAGAGTTGTGACAGTAAGAATAATAATGAAAATAATAATAGTATTAATGACAGTAACCCACTAAGAAAGTTACATGTGATAACCAAGTGTAACAGCTGTCTGTTGGAAATAGATACTTGTGAACGGAAGATGAACTTCAAGTTTTTAATTTTATTGTTTCTGGGAGATAGGGTCTATCTCTGCAGGACCTGACAACTGGAAAATATGAATCACTTGGAATGGAACACAAGCCATAATTGTCATTCTCGATGGTTTCCAATAGTAATGGTACTAGCACTTGTGTTAGCTATACCATTTTAGCAGTGGCTATTAGTTGCATTAGTGGTAGCGATGATGATTGTGTTTTATTTCAATAGTTGGCCAACATCTTTCATGGGTACTCATTTGTCTGAGATTCCCTTGTTTCTCCTATCCTCATTTTCTCTTTGTCCTGATTTCTTCATTTTTATATTTTATCCATTTTACAAACCACCTAAAATAATTTCGGAAATAAGATCAAAATAAATACATGCATAAAGAGCCAAACGTTCTCATCTCATAAGTCAGGGTTCATTTTTCTCCCTTTAGACACAGAGGTCCAGGGTAAATGGCTTGGCTAATGGTTTATAAGTGGCCCCTGAGTGGGAGTTGAGGATTAAGGTGTCAGGTGCTGACATGATGACACTAGACCACTTCTTTGTATTGGCAGAGAATTGAGCACAATTGCCCTTACTTCCTAATTTATTCTTCCTGGTATAAAGTTGCAGCCATTTCTAATCAAGCCTTGTAGACTGTGACCATTGGAGAAAAACTGGAAGGGTGAACAGAGCAGAGGATGACTTTAGTGCGTGTTCTGTGTAGACAACTGTTTATAACACAAAATCTCTTTTGTTTCATGTTTTTATATGAACTCCTGGAAGTAGTAATGATTGCTTATGTTGCCTGTCAGGTTATAACACAGGGTTTTAAACACATACACACACATGCCCAAGTGCACACACACACAGGGAATATGCCATTACAACAGGTAATTAAGCAATTGTTAAATATATTTTCAGTGAATCTACCAGGACAAATGAAAATTTAATAGACAATAACATTATAGCAACTAAATATGTAAATAAAATAAAATAAGGCAAATTACTTAAATATTTCCCCCCTCCCTCTGCCCAGTTTCATCAAACCCACTACTCATTGGGTATTGCATGGCTGAGGTAGAACCACGGTTTATGGCCATTGCTGGTGTCCCTGGGGCCAGAGCAATGAGTGGCAATATGAAGTAGAACCCCAGTTAGTTCAGAATGTGGTTCTGATTCACTGTCCTCACCACTGTGTTGGGACAGAAGTAAACAGTAGGTACAGATCGCCTAAAGAAAAAAAGGGGGTGTCTTTATGTTCAGGGAAAAGGTGTAAGAAGAGCAAGAGCTGAGAGGCTGCCTTCAACACTGCTGCTGCTTCAGCTCATTTTTTATCTTTTCATCCCTCCCTCAGAGTTCTCAGGGCTGGAGCTCAAATTCAGGTCTAAGCTAATAGAGAGAGGGAAGGCAGGAGGTTAAACCAAACTGTTAACTGTGTCTCTTCAAAACTGACATTTAATACAGGGTGTAAATCACTAGGGGGGCCTGTTATTCCTTCAGGAATGCAATTACATAGGGTCAAATAAAACATGAAAGAAACCAACAAGTTTTAAAATGTAGTATGTTCTCAAAAGTAGGCAAGAAGGAATGTGAAGCAGTCCAAATATGCTAACACTCCCTGCTGTCCTATAGGAGAGGATTATGAGGAGAGGTTTCTGCTCTTGAATGATTATGTGGTTAAGCAGGAGTATGGGAGCACGTCACCCAACCCGGCCACTTCACACTGGACTCTTGGCTTTCTGCAGATCCCTGCATTCATTCAAAGCAGGTGTAGGCCCTTCTGCCTCGCCAATTACTATTACAGTCCTATTACCAGGACTGCCTCCACTTAACACTTTTCAAAATGTTTATATGTCTATACAGAATGAACACTGTGGGATTTTTGTCTTTCTGTTTTTCTCTTTCTTTTTTTTTTTTTTTTTTTTTGAGATGGAGTCTCGCTCTGTTGCCCAGGCTGGAATGCAGTGGCGTGATCTTGGCTCACTGCAACCTCTGCTTCCCAGGTTCAAGCGATTCTCATGCCTGAACCTCCTGAGCAGCTGGGACTACATGACACCACGCCCAGCTAATTTTTATATTTTTAGTAGAGACGGGGTTTCACCATGTTGGCCAGGCTGGTCTTGAACTCCTGACCTCAGGTGATCTGCCCACCTCGGCCTCCCAAAGTGTTGGG
>NW_012106475.1:2616014-2622065 GCF_000951045.1 Mandrillus leucophaeus | reverse complement strand
CCTCGGCCTCCCAAAGTGTTGGGATTACAGGCATGAACCACCACGCCCGGCCCTGTTTTTCTCTTTCATGCTAAAAACCAAAACTCCAGCAGAATCTTTATTCTGTGACTTTGAAGATAGACAAAAATTTAATGTTGGACTTTTGCTAAAGGTTTTCCAATGGTTATGGCTACCTGTAATTTGTGTAGTGCTAATTTCTTCCACGGGGCAGGGTGGAAGGTAGGCTTGTGTTGATATTTTGGGATGTGTCTGTTAACAGTTTGGAGGGTTTCAAACAATTGGATGCCTTAAAACCTTGGGTTTTTCAGTTTAACATCCTCGTGAACTAGGGTGACCAACTCATCCCAGTTTGCCTGGGGTTCCCTGGATTTTAGCGCTGAAAGTACAACCTATGTGTAATCAATCATTTTTTTTTAAAGTCTTGCTTTTAAACGTACAACAATAGCATGGTAGAAACTGTGTGTAGATTGTGTGAGGAGAGGAGACGGCTGGGAAGGGGCACTGGGATTACAACCAAACTAATTATAAAAGAATTTGAACAAAACAGACAGGTCATCTGGGTTCAAATTCCTGTATAATCACTGATTTTTATAAGCTAGTTCTCACTTCTCCAAGAAAAATACAGTTTCAAATGAGTCATGATTAAAACTTGATTTTTCTTATCTTTCTTACAAAATGAATCAAACTACGCAGCCAACTTCTCAGAATCTAATTCCAAAAGGTGCGGATCCTATCTGCTTTGGTTTAGTTGGCTGAATCTTAGGTTCCCCTTCCTGTACCTTTCTCCCTACACTCTCAACCAGGCAATGGTGGCCTGAGGCTGGTTCTTATGAATCCTCCCTCCAGGAGCTGCTGCAGAGGGTGAGCCAGGCCACCTCCTGCACACTGACTATGCTGTCACCATTAGGTATGTCTCTGAGGTGCACCATTTCCCAAGCTCATTCCTACTTCAGCAATTATGCTACAGGCTCCCAGATCTTTCTAGAAATCCTTTGTCAACTCCATAAATTGCATGGCTACCCCAGCCCATGAGATACACCATTTTGACTGAAAGCTGAGTTATCAAAATCTTAGGGCTCAGTTCAGCTCCTGAAAGCAGCAGAACTCTGAGGAGTCCGAAGATTAGAGGAAAACTAAGTTCACCTTACAAGTTTATCTAAGTCCTTTGACTTTTTACTTGAAAAATCCATATTCTGATTTTGTGGTATTTCCTTTTCTGTATAAAGGATGCTAAGTGGTTTTATTTCACCAAAAATAACACAAAGTAAAGCAAAAAGTAGTAATAATTCAAGTTTTCTCTCTTGACTTATGATTTATGCCTCTTTCCTTAGTGATTCCTCTTTCCTGTGCTTAAAACTCAACTGTTCAGATCAGACATGCTGTAAATATCAGTCTCTAAACTTTGTCAAAGACAAAGAAATTGACGGTAGACAGCTAGAACAAATAAGGACTCAAAGACTAAAAGAAGAGACTAGGAAGGGTAGAAAGGTGCCTCCCTGCAATTTTCAAAGGAGTATGAGGTATGTGCTGGGGACAAGAACACGGCCTTGGGAAGCAAACAGATCTGGGTTTGAATTCCAGCCCAGGCACTTATTAACTAAGTGATCTTGGACCAGATACTTCATCTCTGCAAATTTCAGTTCCTTATCTGTCCCATGGGATAATTCTAGTTTTAATATGAGCATAGGAAATGATATATGTAAAGCACCCCTAACATAGTAAATGTCTAATAAGTAGTAGTTATTATTACCATAGTGATAGATTTAACAGGAAAAAGCGACCCCTAGCAACACCCCAGTGCGTTGCATGCCACAGCACCCTCAGTGTTTTCACTGCTGGGTTTCTTCCCTAATGGACGACATCTCTAGGAACTCTGGGCTCTTAATCTCAGTCTTCCACCCACACTCCCTAACTAGCCTCAGGCAAATCACTTATCTGACTCAATTGCTTCATCTGTAAAGAGGAGGATAATAATATTTACCTTCCTCAGAGGAATGTTGGGAGAATTAATGAATGCTTGCAAAGTACCCCGAGATGTACAGATGAAAGGCAGTACAGAATTGCAAAGTATTATTATAAATATTAGTGTTATGTTAACACATTTGCATGCCTGCATGCATGTGTGGGCAAATTTGCACCTGAGAACATCGGATGAAAGTGTGTGACTTTCAAGTATCATCCTATGAGTACCTCTGGCAGCCCATGGACATCTATGTCTGAGCAATTTATACACAGTACAACCGTCCTATAAATGAGAACTTGCCCAGAAAAAGAAATACTGCATTGGGTAACTGGTATAAAATCAACCATAGCCCAGGGTTAGGTCCTTTCCTTCTTTGGCTAGTGCCATGATCCTTCCAGCTGCCCATAAGGATGAAGACCTGACTATGTGATCAGCTCCCTAAAAGCAGTGAAGTGTAATTCTTTATCTTTTGTTTTTATGTTTTTGTAGACAAGGTCTTGCTATTTTGTCCAGGCTGATCTCAAACTCCTGGCCTCAAGCAGACTTCCCACCTCAGCCTCCCAAAGTTCTGGATTACAGGCATGAGCCATCACATCCATTCTGAAGTATAACTCTTTTTCAGACTTCTTTTTTTTTTCAACCAAAAAAAAATGACCTTGAGCCTCAAAGAGTTTGTTCCCAAATGAACTATATCTACTTGCAAAGCACACAGCCATAAAATCAGATTGCAAAGAAACACCTTCTGCAAAGTTTCAATTGCTCTCACAGCCATGTTCTGCCCCTTGCACATCAGCAGGGCCAAGTTTCACCTCTTGCTGCTCTCCTCCTCTTCTCTGCTTCCTCCCATTTGTCCCCACTCCCACCAACTCAATCCCCTCCCCACTAAGTGATATGAGGTACGATTACTACAACACTATTCACTAAAATAGTACATCACGTAACTCACAGGAGACCAAGTCTGTGGCCTTTGCTTTTAGGACTACAAGAGTAAGAGCCAGTGGAAGTTACAAGAGGTAATTAGAAATCCCTCATGCCTCAGGACTGAGCCCTCAGCAGACATTCCTGCCTGTGTGATGATGTGTCCTCCTCCTCAGATTCCAGAAGAGTAGCATATGGGCATGAGCAAGACTTATGTCTGATCTCCACTGCAAGCTTTTGCATCCTGGCAAGAGACAGCAAGGCTTATTCCAGACCCCAATTCTCATTTCTGCTCCAGCCATCATAAACACCTGCTGACACCAATGAAGGACAAGCCTGTAATCCTCATAAAAGAACACTCATGAACCCTAGAAACCAGAGAAAGTAATGAATGCTAGCTTTTAAACTGTCATACCTTCTGCTCCTGGGCTAGATTGGACATTGAGGAAGCAGGTGACTGCTTTTGAGGTATGGCTAACAAGTGTACACAGGCCTCCCTGTTGCTAATATCTCCTTCCACTAGCTGAGCAGATGGCCTGAAGTCCCTATAAGAGAGAGTGAGATATTCTCTCTGGAAGGCCATGTTTAGAATGGTAATATGCTACCTGAAAATCAGCATTTTAAATCATTCCAGTGGTGTGCTGGAACTAGCTCACAGCAGCTCGTAAGAGACAACCATGTTCATCTCTCCCCACCTCTATGGGGGAAAAAAGTGTGAACCTTTACTGCACACTACCGATTAGCAACCACTTTCATCCATTATCACTTGATCACAGATGAGTGTATGCTATTAAGAAGGAATGAAGTCCAGGTTAGTTTTGAGGCTGGGAAGCGAATGAAAATATTGGGAGGCACAAAGAGCTCCCCGGGAAGGAAGGTGAACATGGAGGGAAGAGGCCATTATTGCCAAGAATCTGGGAGCAGCCACAGGTACTGGGTGCCTTGGAGAGCAATGACCAGGATACCGGCTTCAAGGTTTTGCCAAAGGTGGGCTAGCCTTGTGCATTTTCACAGCAAGTAGAGGATGCAGCAATCTTCACATTCCCTAGGATGTTAGGAGAAAAAAAAAATCTGGGTTTCAGGCCCTTTGTTGCCCTAGCGACCTGTATAATCTCTCTCTGAGCCTCAGTTTCCTTCATTATAAAATGGAAACAACAGTACAGTTATCTCTTGGTATCTGCTGGGAATTGTTTCCAGGACTCACAGTGATGCCAAAATCGGCAGATGCTCAAGTCCCCGATATATTATGGTGTAATGTTTCCATAAAACCTTTGCACATCTTCCTGTATACCTTAAATCATCTCTAGGTTACTATAATACCTAATACACTGTTAATGCTATGTAAAGAGTTGTTACGCTTTTTTTTGGTATTATTTTTATTGCTGTAGTTGTGTTAAATATTTTTGATCTGTGCTTGGTTGAATCTGTGAATGAGGAACCCACGGATACAGAGGGCCAGCTGAACTAATATAATAGGATTTTCGAAGGATTTGGGGAAATAATGTCTGTAAAGTACTTGCTCCTAATCATGTTTCTAATATGACAAACGGATGGACACTTCACTGCTCTCTTCTTATTCTATTTCTCAACAGTATTTATCATGATCATCAATCAATCTGGACCTGAAACCCTCAACTCGCCTGGCTTCTGAAACTCCACACTCTTGGTTTTCTTTCCATTCCTCTGATCCTACCTCTACTGGGTCTTTCTTCTCTACCCTTTCTTGGCTTAATCTGGAACCTCTTTCCCTTTCTCTTGTTTCTTGGCTCAGCTTCATTAAGCAATCTCATCTAGTTCCACGGATTTAAATGTTATCTTTATGCTGATGCCTACTAGACTCTAAGAATTATCCTCTGTCTTGACCAGTGGTTCTTAAAGTGGGAATCCTGGACCAGCAGCATCAGCATCACCTGGAAACTTGTTAGAACTGCAAATTCTGAGACCCCACCCAGCCCTTCTGAATCAGAAACTCTGAAGGTAGGGTCCAGCAGTCTGTGTGTTAATGAGTTCTCCAGCTGATTGTGATGCACACTGAAGTTGAAGAACTGCTCTAGACTAACATATTTAATGGCCTCATTTCCATCTCTCCTTGTATGTCTCACAGAAATATCAAACTTCACACATCCAGTTTCATGTCTTTTTTCTCTCCCAACTTCCTCAGCCCACATCTAATCCATTAGTAATATTGCTAATTCTATCTCCAATTTATATTAAAAAGCACCAGTTTCTCCACATTTCTATCACCATCACTATAATTAGAAGCACCATCTTACTTTTTCAAGTAAGACCAACGCAACATTTTCTACTTATTCCCCACTTGTCCCCCTCCAACCACAATCTCCATACTGCAAGCAAGCAAGGTCTTTTAAAAATGTAACTGGGCTCCTCCATCCTAAAACACTCTAAGTGGTTTTCCCTTAGACCTAGAATAGGATCCAAACTCTATACCATGGTCTCCAAGGCCCTACCCGATTTGAGTCAGGTCCACTTCACCTCATGGCAGCCTCTCCCTCTCTACTGCATCCCAGCTGCACTGGTTTTCACTCTCAGTTCCCTGGAGAAGCCAGCTGCTTTCTGCCTCAGAGACTATGCCCTTTTCTTTGGAATTTTCCTTCTCACCCTGTGAATGGCTGGCTCAGCCCTGCAGTCTCAGCTTAAATGATTTCCCTTTATGTACTTTTTTTACCACCTATATTTTCCTCCACAACCCACTATTCTCAATCATCACCTTTTAATTTCCTTGCTAGCATGTCCACAATGTATAATTTTTTTTTTTTTTTTGAAACAGAGTCTCACTCTGTCTTTCAGACTGGAGTGTAGTGGCGCGATCTCTGCTCACCACAACCTCCATCTCCCAGGCTCAAGCGATTCTCCTGCCTCAGCCTCCCAAGTAGCTGGGATTACAGGCATGCACCACCATGCCCAGCTAATTTTTGTATTTTTAGTAGAAACAGGGTTTCACCATGTTGGTCAGGATGGTCTTGAACTCCTCACCTCAAATGATCCACCCACCTCGGCCTCCCAAAGTGCTGGGATTACAAGCGTGAGCCACTGCACCCAGCCCACAATTTATAAAAGTTCTGGCCGGGCGCGGTGGCTCAAGCCTGTAATCCCAGCACTTTGGGAGGCCGAGACGGGCGGATCACGAGGTCAGGAGATCCAGACCATCC
>NW_012106475.1:2609411-2615809 GCF_000951045.1 Mandrillus leucophaeus | reverse complement strand
AAAAAAAAAAAAAAAAAAAGTTCTATTCAGTCATCTACTCACTTGATGTTGGTTTTATTTTGTTTGTCTCCGTTCTTCTCATCCTACCACGCTGAATGTGAACTCATGAGGGAAGCAGCCTCATATATTTCCATCACTGTCAGTGTCTGGCGCAGTGGCGGGCACAGGGTAGGTACTTGTTGATGTAATCACTCTTATTAGCATGTGAAAAGGAGGTGGGGGAGACACCCTGTCAGGCCTTTTGGAGCTCCTAGGTGCTGCCTTTTGGAGCTCCTAGGTGCTGGATCCTAAATCACAAGGAGTCAAAGCCTCACATAAGTTTTGTGTTCCTGTGTGCACAGGCCTAAGCTAATAGGAGGCAACCACTGTCCGCAAGGAGCATCCCTTCTAGATGGGAACACAAGGTGAGACGTACATGCATGCAAACACTGGAGAGCAAGTGAAGACAGACACAATCAGAGATAAGACTAATTGGTCCAAAATCTAAACACCATGGGAATTTTGGGGCAGGACCAATAAGAGGGCACTAGGATAGGTGAGAAAAATGATAAATTGGCAATAGGGCAATTTCCTCATGTGAGCTCCTCATGGGCATGAGATATGTCTTTTTGTTATTCTGTTAAATACCTGTTTTATTTTGCTTAAGGGCATAACTTCAAGTAGATAAAGAATGTGTCCATCCCTAAGGAAATCAGGGCCCGCAGTCTAGCTAGGAAGCCTCCTTTCTTTTTCTAAGGAAACAGCCTGCAAGCAGCATAGTCAGCTGTGAGGATGAGGGCAAGGGCAGAATTGTGTATTATACAGTGTAGGCTTTATACCCAGGTGGCTAATGCAGTCCACAGAAGAACTGAAAAGGTTCAGAAATGACAAAGCTAGCTTATTACAAAACAGTCAAGAACTTTCCTCACTTCCTCTCCTTCTTCCCCCGTTTGGGCCCTATGTAGCAATCTGAAAGAGAAGGAGAAACACTACACAGGTAAGAGGAAAAGGACAATGATCGCTTTTCCACCAGGAAGGGCCAGCCTAAAGCAGAATTCAACTGCAAGAAGAGAGATGACTTAACAGGACACACATTCAAAGTTTGATTCTTACATAGGACTGGATAATTAATTACTTAACTAATTAATAGAGACCGTGATTATGACATAAAGTGACTGCAGGATTTTTTGTTTCCTAAGCTAACAGTGAAGTAATGGGACCTGCTTGAATTTTTATACAGAATGTCGGAGTGGGGCTAGCTCTGATGAATGAATGTTAAAACTTTACGTGCCCTGCTTGAGTGAAATACTAAAGAATGAAAAAAATAACAAATATAAGAATGAATAAACCAAAGCACAAAAATCCCACATGTGAAGATGTCTATGATGGGGGAGACAATTCCAGATGCTGGATCTTCCCTCTTGTCTGTTCTACCTGCTAACGGAGCTCAGAGGTAAAGCCAGGGGAACATCCAAGAAGAGCATGGATTTATTTTATTAATTATTTAGCCAAAAGCTATGATGGTAGAACAACTTTTGAAGTAGAGAAGCCAGGTAACTACAACAACAACCCTCTTCTTCAATATTTCAGTCCAACTACCCTTCCAAGAGATGACCTGGAGTCAGTAGTTTGGCCTATAACCTTCTAGTCCTTCGCTATACTTTTATATACATATATAGACATGAAGTCACATATATTATGGAGTGTGTTGGCATTTTTAATGGGTTCATAATACATATGTTATTCAATACTTGTTTTCACTAAACATGTGTTTTTCTTTTCAGTGAATGTACATTAATCCATAATTATGATGGTTCATAATTTAGCCAACAACAATTCTACTGATAGACATTAAGTTGTGTTTAATTTTTACTAATGTGATGCCACGGGATTTTTAACATATCTGTTTACATGTGCAAACATTTCTTCAACATAGATTTCTAAAAATGAAAGTTTTAGATCAAAGATTTAAATGTATGTATTTTAACTTTTATTTTATAGAGATGGGGGTCTCACTATATTGCCCAGGAGGGATGGTCTTGAACTCCTGAGCTCAAGCAATCCTCCCACCCTGGCCTCCCAAAGTGCTGGAATTACAGGCGTGAGCCACTGCACCTGACCTTGTTTTAAATTTAGACGGATATCTATCAAGCTTGACTGAGGGTTTCACTCCCCCACACACTTGCTAATGCTGAATATTATGAAGCTATAAATTTTTTCCAATCTCCTGAGTAGAAACTGATACCTCAGTGTTGTTTTTATTTGTATTCCCCTCACTAGGAGCAAGGTTGACCATCTTTTCATGTTTGTGGACTATTTGTACTTTTCAGCTTTTCCACTGGATTGTTCATCTTTTAAACATCATGGGTAGGATGTTTTTATGTTGGATACTAATTGTGAGTTACAAGCTTGACAAATGTTTTTTCCCCAGCTTATTATTTATGCTTTATTTTTAACTTTTAAGACAGCATCTTTTATTGAGGAGAAATTTATATGGAAAAAAGTGGTATTTTTTTCCTTTATGTATTATAGATTTTGTATGCTCTTAAGAAGACCTTACCCCAAGGAAATATTTCCTCATCTTTCCCTCTAATACTCTTGCAATTTTGTTTTTCAAGTTGAAGTTTTTAATTCATTTGAAATTTATCATAGTATAAAGTAGGTATCTATATTTTTCCAAAAATTTCCAACACCATTGATTGATAGTTCACCCTTTTCTGTCGGGTTAGAAATGTCATTTTTATTATAAACTAAATTGCAATTCCCTTATTAGTTTGTTTGGAGAATTTCTGTTCTATTCAATTGATATCTTTATACAGGCGCTAATAACACATTAATTACTACAGCTTTTTAGTATACTTTGATGCTGGATAGGTCAAGCTCCGTTTCATTTTTCTTCACTCATTTAAAAAAAATCTGGTGTGTTGAGGATCAGTTTTTCAAATTTCATAAAAATGAGAATTTCATCAACTTTCTTAATTTGGGCATCATATGAGAGCTTTACAATGTTAAGCCTTCCCACCCAGAAGACTTCCACAGTTTCCATCTTTACTTATTGAGATCTTTCATGTCCTTGGGTAGAGTTGTCAAGTATTCTTTATATAGGTTTTGCACATTTCTTAACAGCTTTACTGCTGGTATTTTATAGTTTTTGTTGCCATTGCTATTACATTTCTTAACTGCTGGTGTAGAAATTCTACAAATATCTTGTATCCAGATATTCTATTACACACTCTTTTAACTGATTCTTTTGCTTCTCTAGGCAGACTTCGTTAGTATGACTGATATTTTGACCTCAGAGTGAAAGATGTGAGAGATATGCAGATGTTCTTTAAGTATCTCTAAGATTCTGTGTACAACCAGAGGGAAAGACTATGTAAATAATTCAGAATTCAATCAGGCAGTAAAGAGATTAGTTGAACAGAGTTATCAGCAACCTCAGTGGAAGGCTGTAGACTTAAATCAGATGGAAGAATTGGGTAACTTGTAATTTGAACCCAGGAGAAATGAAACCCATTTGAAGGGTTTATACTTGGAGTCCCTGTTGTCATGGCAACTATGAAAGGAGCTCATAGTTTCTATTGCTGACAAGGGGAGAATCATGCTGGATATACAGCTCCCAGGTTCAGATTTCTTAACCTCTGTTCTCTTGAGATGATAAAACCCAGCTTGCCAGCAGTGATAAAACTGTCCCCTTTGCAAGTAGTATGTTTCCAATCTCATGGAATTTTAGAATGTAATATGTTCTAAAGAAAATAAAATTCAAATTATTGACACTTGTGTGTTACATTTAGGATAATTTAGGTCAATCTGGTTTCTACATTGACATATTAGGCTATTTGGCAGATTAGCCTTGTGATTTCAATTTGGAATGTGTATGAATAATTGACTTTTAGAATGAGGGCTTTATTTTGAAATGTGTAAGATAATTTGACCAAATCTGAAAATAGTATTAGAATGTTTAAATAAGGTGAGTTACATTATATTTATAGGTTTAACTTATTGGATTTATAAGAATTGTGAAAGTAACAGAAAGGGTTTTCTTATTAAGATAGGCATTTTTTTAAGGCTTTGAAGAAAATTAAATTTATAAAATTTATAAGTGGATTTTATTTCCTTTAAGAGAATATAAGTTGTAAATAGGGCTAGTTTTTAAAGAGTTTGGTCTATAAAACTTAAGTTACTCAAATAACTTTTTACAAAGTAAAATGATTGTTCTTATTTTCTATACAAAAAAAGAAAACAAAGATTTGTAAGTTGTGCTGAATGGCTTGGAGAGAATTAAATTTTAAAATTTCTCACCATAATAAATTGATATTCATTTTTAAATACATTAATTTGTTTCACTGTACACAAATTATTTTCTCTGTACAGAGATTATTTCCTTAGATTGTCTAGGTAGATGATCATTTCATGTGAAATAATGTCAGTTTTGTCATTGATATGTCATTTATGCCTTTTGTCAGTTTTGTCATTTATACTTTTTATACCTGCTTCTTGTTTGTACATGGGCCAAAACCTGAGTGGTAATGGTGGCTGTCCATGTTTTATTCCTGATTGTGGTAATATTTCACCATTAAGTATAAGGTATGCTATCAGTTCTTGAATATAAGTTTTGCCTCATCAAAGATATTTCCTTCTATTTCTAGTTTAAAAGACTTTTTAAAATAATAAATGAATATCGATTTTGAAAAACACTTTTTTCAGCCTCTGTTGAAAAGACCAAAAGCTTTTTCACTTGAATCTGCTAACAGAGAATTACATTAATACATTTTCTTATACTGAAACTTTTGTATAGTAAATCCTAACAGGTCATAATATATTAACATATTATTGAATTTTACTTGGAAATTAAAATTTTTTTTACATTTATGTTCATAAATGAAATCAGTCTAGAATTGTATCATATGTTATCTTTGGGTTTTTCTTTTTCATTTTTAGTGAACTTTACTTTTCAGAGCAGGCTAAGGGTCATCGCAAAATTGAGCAGAAAGTACAGAGAGTTTCCATGTACTCTTTGTCTCCACAACCTCTACTACAACTGACGCCTTTCACCACAGTGGTACATTTGTTACAATCAATGAACCTAGATTGACATATAATTGTCACACAAAGACCATAGTTTACATTAGGGTTTACTCTTGGTCTTGTACATTCTATGGATTTTGACAACTGTATAATGACATATATCCACCATTGTAGTATCACACAGAATAGTTTCACTGTTCTAAAATTCCTCTGTGCTCTGCCTACTCACCCCTCCTTCCCCTCTGACACCTGGCAATCATTCATCTTTTTACTGTCTCTGTACTTTTGTGTTTTCCAGAATGTCATATAGTTAGACTGATACAGTATGTAGCCCTTCCATATTGACTTCTTTCACTTAGTAATACACACTTAAGTTTCCTCCATATCTTTTCATGGCTTGATAGCTCATTTCTTTTTAGTGCTGAATAATGTTCAATTCTCTGAATGTTCCACAGTTTTTTGGTTTTTTTTTAATCCATTCACCTACTGAAGGACATCTTGGTTGTTTCCAAGTTTTGGCAATTATGTATAAGGCTGTTATAAATATCTATGTTTAGGTTTTTTCTAAACATGTTTTCAGTTCATTTGGATAAATACCAAGGAGTACAATTACTGGATCATATGGTAAGAGTATGTTTACTTTTCTAAGAAACCGCCAAACTGTCTTCCAAAGTGGCTATAGCATTTTTCATTCCCAACTGCAATGAATGAGAGTTCCTGTTGCTCCATATTCTTGGCAGCATTTGGTGTTGTCAGTGTTTTGGATTTGGACCATTCTAATGGGTGTATAGTGGAATCTCATTACTGTGTAAACTAGCAATTCTCTAGTGACATATGATGTTAAGCATCTTTTCATATGCTTGCTTACCATGCTTATATCTTCTTTGGTGGGATATCTCTTCGGGTCTTTTGCCCATTTATTAATTGGGTTGTTTGTACTCTTAATGTTGAGTTTTTGTTTTATTTATTTTTTTTTTGGAGATGGAGTTTCGCTCTTGTCACCCAGGCAGGAGTGCAATTGTGCAATCTCAGCTCACTGCAACCTCCGCCTCCTGGGTTCAAGTGATTCTCTAGCCTTGCCTCTTGAGTAGCTGGGATTACAGGCATGTGCCACCATGTCCAGCCAATCTTTGTAGTTTTAGTAGAGACAAGGTTTCACCATGTTGGCCAGGCTGGTCTTGAACTCCTGACCTCAGGTGATCTACCTGCCTCAGCCTCACAAGAGATTACAGGCATGAGCCACCACACCCAGCTTATTGTTGAGTTTTAAGAATGCTTTGTATATTTCAGATAACAAACCATTAACAGATGTGTCTTTTGCAAATGCATTCTCCCTGTCTATGGCTTGTCATCTCATTCTCTTGACACCGTCTTACCCAGAGAAAAAGGAT
>NW_012106475.1:2606380-2607556 GCF_000951045.1 Mandrillus leucophaeus | reverse complement strand
AGATGGAGTCTCATTGTGTTGCCCAGGCTGGAGTGCAATGGCATGATCTTGGCTCACTGCAACCTCTGCCTCCCTGATTCAAGCAATTCTCCTGCCTCAGCCTCCCAAGTAGCTGGGATTACACGTGTGCACCACCATGCCCAGCTAATTTTTGTACTTTTAGTAGAGACAGAGTTTCACCATGTTGGCCAGGCTGGTCTTGAACTCCTTACCTCAGGTGATCCACCCAGCTCAGCCTCCTACAGTGCTGGGATTACTGGCATGTGCCACTGCGCCCAGCCCCAAAATTTTAAAAAGCAAAATCGTACCACACTCTTGGACCACAGAGAAATAAAAATAGAAATCAATACTAAGAAAATCACTCAAAACCACACAAGTACATGGAAATTAAACAACCTGCTTTGAAATGACTGTGGGGTAAATAATGAAATTAAGGCAGAAATGAAGAAATTCTTTGAAACTAATGAGAACAAAGATACAACATACCAGAATCTCCAGGACACAGCCAAAGTAGTGTTAAGAAGGAAGGAAGTTTATAGCACTAAACACCAACATCACAAAATTAGAAAGATCTCAAATTAACAACAGAATATCACAACTACGGAACTAGAGAAACAAGAGCAAACCAATCCCAAAGCTAACAGAAGACAAGAAATAACTAAAATCAAAGCTGAGCTGAAGGAAACTGAGACATCAAAAACCATGTGGAGAAACAAATAATCCAGGAATTTATTCTTTGAAAAAAGTTAATGATATATAGACTGCTAGCTAGACTAATTAAAAAAAAAAACCCAGAAGATCCAAATAAACACAATCAGAAATGACAAAGGGGACACTACCACAGACCCGAAAGAAATACAAAACCCCCCTCAGAGAGTATTATGAACACCTGTATGCACACAAGCTAGAAAACCTAAAAGAAATGGATACATTTCTTCAAACATACAGTCTCCCAAGATTGAACCACAAAGAAATTGAATCCTCGAACAGACCAATAATGAGTTCTGAAATTGACCAGTAATAAAAAGCCTACCAACCAGTGGCTCAGGTCTCCAATCCTGGCACTTTGGGAGGCTGAAGGGGGGGGCAGATTTCCTGAGCTCAGGAGTTTGAGACCAGCCTGGGCAACATGGTGAAACCCCATCTCTCTAAAGTACAAAAAATAAGCCAGGTGTG
>NW_012106475.1:2605457-2606252 GCF_000951045.1 Mandrillus leucophaeus | reverse complement strand
CCCAGGCTGGAGTGCAGTGGCACAATCTTGGCTCACTGTAACCTCCGCCTCTCGGATTCAAGCGATTCTTCTGCCTCAGCCTCCCGAGTAGCTGGGACTACAGGTGTGCGCCACCACGCCTGGCTAATTTTTGTATTTTTAGTAGAGATGTGGTTTCATCATGTTGGCCAGGCTGGTCTCAAACTCCTGACCTCAGGAGATCTGCCTGCCTTGGCCTCCCAAAGTGCTGGGATTACAGGTGTGAGCCACTACACCTGGTGAAGGCCATTACTCTAAGTGAAGTAACTCAGGAAAGGAAACTCAAATATCATATGATTTCACTTACAAGTGGAAGCTAAGCTATGATGATGCAAAGGCATAAGAATGATATAATGGACTTTGAGGACTCAAGGGCGAAGGTTGACAGGGGGATGAGGGATCAAAGACTACATATTGGGTACAGTGTACACTGCTCAGGTGATGGGTGCACCAAAATCTCAGAAATCACCACTAAAGAACTTTCTATGTAACCAAAAACCACCTGTATCCCCAAAACTATTGAAACTGAAAAAAGAAGAAATATTCAAAATCACTAATTATTAGGGAAATGCAAATCAAAACCACAGTGAGAGACCATTTCATATTAGTCAGAATGGCTACTATGAAAAAGTAAAAAAAATAATAGATGCTGACAAGGTTGTGGAGAAAAGGGAATGCTTGTATACTGATGGTAGGAATGTAAATTAGTTCAGCCATTGTGGAAAGCAGTTTGGAAATTTGTCAAAGAACTCAAAGCAGAATTACCATTCAACCCAG
>NW_012106475.1:2599675-2605407 GCF_000951045.1 Mandrillus leucophaeus | reverse complement strand
GTAGAAAAGACTTTTGCTGCTTCATGGTATTGGCTTCATTCTTTTGTCAAAAATCAGTTTACTATATTTATGTGGGAGTGGGTCTATTTCTGGCCTCTCTGTTGTGTTCCATTGATCTATTTGGCTCTTTTTTTCACTAACACCACCCTCTCTTGATTACTGTAGCTTTATAAGAAGTTTTGAATTCAAGTAATGTCAGTCCTCCAACTTTATAATTTGATTTCAATATTTTGTTGGCTATTCTGGGTCTTTTGTCTCTCAATATAAATATTAGAATCAGTTTTTCAATACCCAGAAAACAACTTGCTGGGATTTTGACCAGGATTTTGTTGAATCCATAGATCAAGTTGAGAAGAACAGACATTTTGACAATATTGAGTCTTTCTATCCATAAAATATGGAATATTTCTCCATTCATTTAGTTCTTTGCTATCTTTTATCAGAATTTTGTAGTTTTCTTCATACAGATCTTGTACACACTTTGTTAGATTTACATCTTAGTATTTCCTTTTCTTAGGGTGCTAATATAAATGATAATGTGTTGTTAATTCCAAACTCCACTTGTTTATTGCTGTATATAGAAAAGCAATTGACTTTTATATATTAGTCTTGTAACCTGCAACCTTGTTATAATCACTTATTAGTTCCAGGTGGTGGTGGTGGTTATTGATTCTTTTGGATTTCCTATATGAACAATCATGTCACCTGTGAACAAAGACAATCTTACTTCATTCCCAATCTGTTTCATTTCCTTTTCTTGTTTTATTGGCTTAGCTAGAACTTTCAGTATGATGTTGAAAAGGAGTGATGAGACAGGAAGGACATCCTTGCCTTTTTCCTAATCTTACTGGAAAAGCCTTGAGTTTGTCAACATGATGTATGATGTTAACCCCAGGGTTTTTAAAAATTTTTTCTAAAATCAGGTTGAGGTAGTTCCCTTCAATTACTAGTTTGCTGAGAGTTTTACTCTATCATGAATGAGTGTTAGAGTTTGTTAAATGCTTTTTCTGTATCTGCTGGTATATTCATGCCATATTTCTTCTTTAGCTTATCATTGTGATAAATTACGTTAACTGATTTTTGAATGTTGAACCAACCTTGCATACCTGGGTTAAACCTCAATTAGTTGTGGTGTTTAATTATTTTCATACACCATTGAATTAGATTTGCTAATATTTTGTTAATAATTTTTGCACTATGTTCATGAGAAATATTGGTCTGTAACTTTTTTGTAGGGTCTTTATCTGGTCTTGGTATTACATTAATGCTGGGCTCATAGAATAAAACACTGCTCAGAGAAATCAGCGATGACACAAACAAATGGAAAAACATTCAATGCTCATGAATAGAAAGAATCCCAAACAAACAGAATATACATTCCTCTCATCTGCACAAGGTACATGCTCTAAGACTGACCACAAAATGAGACATAAAAAAATCCTCAGCAAAATTTTTAAAAACAAATTTTTATTTTATTTCATTTTATTTATTTAAGATGGAGTCTCATTGTGTTGCCCAGGCTGGAGTGCAATGGCATGATCTTGGCTCACTGCAACCTCTGCCTCCCTGATTCAAGCAATTCTCCTGCCTCAGCCTCCCAAGTAGCTGGGATTACACGTGTGCACCACCATGCCCAGCTAATTTTTGTACTTTTAGTAGAGACAGAGTTTCACCATGTTGGCCAGGCTGGTCTTGAACTCCTTACCTCAGGTGATCCACCCAGCTCAGCCTCCTACAGTGCTGGGATTACTGGCATGTGCCACTGCGCCCAGCCCCAAAATTTTAAAAAGCAAAATCGTACCACACTCTTGGACCACAGAGAAATAAAAATAGAAATCAATACTAAGAAAATCACTCAAAACCACACAAGTACATGGAAATTAAACAACCTGCTTTGAAATGACTGTGGGGTAAATAATGAAATTAAGGCAGAAATGAAGAAATTCTTTGAAACTAATGAGAACAAAGATACAACATACCAGAATCTCCAGGACACAGCCAAAGTAGTGTTAAGAAGGAAGGAAGTTTATAGCACTAAACACCAACATCACAAAATTAGAAAGATCTCAAATTAACAACAGAATATCACAACTACGGAACTAGAGAAACAAGAGCAAACCAATCCCAAAGCTAACAGAAGACAAGAAATAACTAAAATCAAAGCTGAGCTGAAGGAAACTGAGACATCAAAAACCATGTGGAGAAACAAATAATCCAGGAATTTATTCTTTGAAAAAAGTTAATGATATATAGACTGCTAGCTAGACTAATTAAAAAAAAAAACCCAGAAGATCCAAATAAACACAATCAGAAATGACAAAGGGGACACTACCACAGACCCGAAAGAAATACAAAACCCCCCTCAGAGAGTATTATGAACACCTGTATGCACACAAGCTAGAAAACCTAAAAGAAATGGATACATTTCTTCAAACATACAGTCTCCCAAGATTGAACCACAAAGAAATTGAATCCTCGAACAGACCAATAATGAGTTCTGAAATTGACCAGTAATAAAAAGCCTACCAACCAGTGGCTCAGGTCTCCAATCCTGGCACTTTGGGAGGCTGAAGGGGGGCAGATTTCCTGAGCTCAGGAGTTTGAGACCAGCCTGGGCAACATGGTGAAACCCCATCTCTCTAAAGTACAAAAAATTAGCCAGGTGTGGTGGAGTGCACCAGTAGTCCTAGCTACTTGGGAGGCTGAGGCACAAGAATTGCTTGAACCTGGGAGGTGACACAGTGAGACTCTGTCTCAAAAAAAAAACCTACCAACCAGAAGAAGACCAGGACTAGATGGATGAACAGCCCAATTCTACCAGATGTATAAAGAAGAGCTGGTGCCATTCCTAATGAGACTACTCCAAAAAATTGAAGAGGAGGGACTCCTCCCCAATTCATTCTACGTGGACATCATCATGCTGATACCAAAACCTGGCAGAGATATAACATAAAAAGAAAACTTCAGGTCAATATCCTTGATGAACATAGATACAAAAATTCTTAACAAAATACTAGCAAACTGAATCCAGGAGCACATACAAAAGACAATTCACCACAATCAAGTAGGCTTTATCTCTAGGATGCAAGGTTGGTTCAACATACACAAATCAATAAATGTAATTCATCACATAAACAGAACTGAAAACAAACAAACAAAAACCACACATGCCTATTTCAATAGACACAGAAAAGACTTTTGGTAAAATTTAACATTGCTTAATGTTAAAAACTCTAGACAAAGTGGCACTGAATAAACATACTTCAAAATAATAAGAGCTATCTATGATAAACCCACAGCTAACATGATACTGGATGGGCAAAAGCTGGAAACATTCCCCTTAAAAACGGCACAAGACAAAGATGCCCTCTCTCATCACTTCCACTCAACATAGTGCTGGAAGTCCTGGCCAGAGAAATCAGGTAAGAGAAAGAAATAAAAGACATTCAAATGTGAAGAGACGAAGTCAAACTATTGCTGTTTGCAGACAATATGATTCTATATCAGAAAACCCTATAGTCTCTGCCCAAAGTTCTCCTTGATCTGATGAACAACTTCAGCAAAGTTTCAGGATATAAAATCAACATACAGAAATGAATAACATTCCTACACAACAACAATATGCAAGCTGAGAGTTAAATCATAAACACAATCCCATTCACACCACAAAAAGAATAAAATACCTGGGCATACAGGTAATCAGGAAGATGAAAGATCTCTACAATGAAAATTATAAAACACTGCTCAAAGAAATTAGAGATGACGGCCAGGCTCAAGCCTGTAATCCCAGCACTTTGGGAGGCAGAGACAGGCGGATCATGAGGTCAGGAGATCGAGACCAACCTGGCTAACATGGTGAAACCCTGTCTCTACTAAAAATACAAAAAAAAATTAGCCGGGTGAGGTGGTGGGTGCCTGTAATCCCAGCTACTCGGGAGGCTGAGGCAGGAGAATAGTGTGAACCCGGGAGGCGGAACTTGCGGAGAGCTGAGATCCGGCCACTGCACTCCAGCCTGGGTGACAGAACGAGACTCCGTCTCAAAAAAAAATAAAAAATAAAAAAAATAAAAAAATAAAAAGAAATTAGAGATGACACAAATAAATGGAAAAATATTCCATGCTCGTGGATTGAAAGAATCAATATCATTAAAATGGCCATACTGCCCAAAGCAATTTGCACATTCAATGCTATTTCTATTAAACTACCAATGACATTCTTCATAGAATTAGGAAAAACTATTTAAAAATTCATATGGAGCAGAAAAAGAGCCTGAAGAGCAAAGGCAATCTTAAACAAAAAGAACAAAGTTGGAGGCATCACATTACCCAACTTCAAACTATACTACAAGCCTACAGTAATCAAAACAGCATAGAACTGATACAAAACAGGCATATAGACCAATGGAACACAATAGAGAGCCCAGAAATAATGACACAAACCTACAACAATCTGACCTTGACAAAGTCAATAAAAACAAGCAATGGGGAAAGGACTCCCTATTCAATAAATGGTGCTGGGCTAACTGACTAGCCAATTGCAGAATATTGAAACTGGACCCCTTCCTCACATCATACACAAAAATCAACTCAAGATTTATTAAAGACTTAAACATAAAACCAAAACTGTAAAAACCCTGAAAGATAACCTAGGAAATACCATTCTGGACAGAAGATTTGGCAAAGATTTCATACGTAAAATGCCAAAACCAATTGCAACAAAAACGAAAACTGACAAATGAGATATAGTTAAACAAAAGAGCTTACACACAGCTAAAGAAACTATCAACAAAGTAAACAGACAACATACAGAATGGGAGAAAATATTTGCAAATTATGCATCCAACAAAGGTCTAATCTCCAGAATCTATAAGGAATTTAAACAAGTTAACAAGCAAAAACAACCCCATTAAAAAGTGGGTAAAGGACATGAACAGAAGACAAAAGAAGACATACATGCAGCCAACAAGCATATGAAAAAATGCCAAATACTTACAGCCAACTGATCTTTGACAAAGCATGCAAGCACATAAGTTGGGGAAAGGACACCCTATTCAATAACGGTGCTGGGAAGACTGGCAAGCCACATTTAGAAGAATGAAACTGAATCCTCATCTTTCACCTTATACAAAAATCAACTCAAGATGCATCATAGACTTTTAAGACCTAAAACCATAAACATTGTAGAAGATAATATCAGAAAAACTCTTCTAGACATTGGCTTAGGCAAATAATTCATGATTAAGATGTCAAAAGCAAATGCAACAAAACCAAAAACAAAATGGGTTCTAATTCAACTAAAAAGCTTCTGCACAGCAAGTAATAATAATAATAATCAGTAAACAGAAAACTCACAGAGTGTGAGAAAATATTCACAAATTATGCATCTGACAAAGGACTAATATCCAAAATCTACAAAGAATTCAAATGAATCAGCAAGAAAAAAAACACACAAATAATACCATCAAAAAGTGGGCAAAGGACATAAATAGACAATATCAAAAGAAGATATACAAACAGCCAACAAATATATGAAAAAATGCTCAACATCAGTAATTATCAGGGAAATACAAATTAAAACCACAGTGAGATACCACCTTACTCCTGCAGGAGTGGCCATAATTAAAAAGTCAAAAAATAATAGATGTTGGTGTGGATGTGGTATAAAGGGAAGACTTTTACACTGCTGGTGGGAATGTAAACTAGTACAACCACTATGGAAAACAGTATGGAGA
>NW_012106475.1:2598194-2599625 GCF_000951045.1 Mandrillus leucophaeus | reverse complement strand
TGGTAGATCTTCCTCCATCCCTTTATTTTGAGCCTATGTGTGTCTCTGCACGTGAAATGGGTCTCCTGAATACAGCACACTGATGGGTCTTGACTCTATCCAATTTGCCAGTCTGCATCTTTTAATTGAAGCATTTAGCCCATTTACATTTAAGGTTAATATTGTTATGTGTGAATTTGATCCTGTCATTATGATGTTAGCTGGTTATTTTGCTCATTAGTTGATTAGTTTCTTCCTAGCATTGATGGTCTTTACAATTTGGCACGGTTTTACAGTGGCTGGTACTGGTTTTTCCCTTCCATGTTCAGTGCTTCATTCAGGAGTTCTTGTCAGGCAAGCCTGGTGGTGACAAAAATCTCTCAGCATTTGCTTGTCTCTAAAGGATATTATTTCTCTTTCACTTTTGAAGTTTAGTTTGGCTGGATATGAAATTCTGGGTTGAAAATTCTTTATTAAGAATGTTGAATACTGGCCCCCACTCTCTTCTGGCTTGTGGAGTTTGTGCCAAGAGATCTGCTGTTAGTCTGATGGGCTTCCCTTGGTGGGTAACCCGACCTTTCTCTCTTGCTGCCCTTAATATTTTTTCCTTCCTTTCAACTTTGGTGAATCTGTCAATTATGTGTCTTGGAGTTGCTCTTCTCGAGGAGTATCTTTGTGGTGTTCTCTGTATTTCAGGAATTTGAATGTTGGCCTGCCTTGCTAGGTTGGGGATGTTCTCCTGGATAATATCCTATATTGTGTTTTCCAACTTGATTCCATTCTACCTGTCACTTTCAGGTACACCAGTCAGACGTGAATTTGATCTTTTCACATCATTCCATATTTCTTGGAGGCTTTGTTCATTTCTTTTTACTTTTTTTTCTCTAAACTTCTCTTCTCACTTAATTTCATTCATTTGATCTTAAATCACTGATACTCTTTCTTTCAGTTGATCAAATCAGCTACTGAAGCTTGTGCATGCATCACGTAGCTCTCGTGCCATGGTTTTCAGCTCCATCAGGTCATTTACAGTCTTCTCTATGCTGTTTATTCTAGTTAGCCATTTGTCTAATCTTTTTTTCAAGGTTTTCAGTTTTGTTTGCCATGGGTTCGAACATCCTCCTTTAGCTTGGAGAAGTTTGTTATTACTGATCATCTGAAGCCTTCTTCTCTCAACTCATCAAAGTCATTCTCCGTCTAGCTTTGTTCCATTGCTGGTGAGGAGCTGTGTTCCTTTGGAGGTGAAGAGGCACTCTGATTTTTAGAATTTTCAACTTTTCTGTTCTAGTTTCTCCCCATCTTTGTGGTTTTATCACCTTTGGTCTTTGATGATGGTGACGTACAGATGGGGTTTTGGTGTGGATGTCCTTTCCATTTGTTAGTTTTCCTTCTAACAGTCAGGACCCTCAGTTGCAGGTCTGTTGGAGTTTGCTGGAGGTCCACTCCAGACCC
>NW_012106475.1:2593477-2598144 GCF_000951045.1 Mandrillus leucophaeus | reverse complement strand
TATTAGTCAGAATGGCTACTATGAAAAAGTAAAAAAAATAATAGATGCTGACAAGGTTGTGGAGAAAAGGGAATGCTTGTATACTGATGGTAGGAATGTAAATTAGTTCAGCCATTGTGGAAAGCAGTTTGGAAATTTGTCAAAGAACTCAAAGCAGAATTACCATTCAACCCAGTAATCCCATGATTGGGTATATACCCAAGAGAATATCAATTGTTCTACCCTAAAGACACACACACACATATGTTCATCACAGCAGTATTCACAATAGCAAAGACATGGAATCACCCTAAATGCCTATCAGCAGTTGACTGGATAAAGAAAATGTGGTATATATATACACCATGGAACACTATGCAGCCACAAAAAAGAATGACATCATGTCCTTTGCAGCAACATGGACGGAGCTGGAGGCCATTATCCTAAGCAAACTAACAAAGGAACAGAAAACCAAATACTGCATGTTCTGACTTACAAGTGGGAGCTAAACATTGAGTATATAAGGACACAAAGAAGGGAACAACAGACACTGGGGCCTACTTTAGGGTGGAGGGAGAGAGGAGGCAGAAGATCAAAAAACTACCTAATGGATACTATGCATATTACATGGGTGATGAAATAATCTGTACACCAAACCTCCGTGACACGTAAACTATCTATACAAAAAATCTGCACATGTACCCCTGAACCTAGAATAAGAGTTTGAAGAATAAAAGAAATTATTCTTTCTAATTCTAACTTCTAGGAGAGATTGCAGAGAAAGTGTAAGATTTCTTCCTTACACAGTGGAATTCAACAGTGAATTCACCTGGGCAGGTGCTTTCAGTTTTGAAAGCTTATTAATTATTGATTAAATTTATTTGATATGAGCCTGCTTAGATTGTCTATTTCTTCTTGTGAAGGTTTTAACAGATAGTGTCTCCCAAAGATTTGTCAATTTCATGTAGGATATTAAATTCATGGGCATAAAGTAGTCCATAGTATTCCTTTATTGTCATTTTAATGTCCATGGGATCTGTCCACGTCCCCTCTTTCATTTCCAACGTTAGTACTTTGTGGTCTCTCTCTTATCTTCTTAGAAGTTGCACATAAGTCTTGCCTTTGCTCTTCAAGGGGTGTTAAGTGTTTGTTACCTCTGGCTTCTTTCAAGATCTTTTCTTTAACTTTGATTTCCGAAGTTTGAATATAACATGCCTAGGTGTCAGGTTTCTTTGGCCATTTATCCTGTTTAGTGTTCTCTAAGCTTCCTGGACCTGTGATTTGGTGTCTGACATTAATTTGGGGAAATTCTCACTGATTATTGCTTTGTCCATTGCATCTGTTCCTTTCTCTGCTTCTCCTTCTTGTACTCACATTATACAGAGTTAACATCTTTTGTAGTTGTGTCACAGTTCTTGGATATTCTGTTTTGTTTGTTTTCCCAATCTTTCTTTTCTTTGCTTCTCAGTTTTGGAAGTTTCTATAGTTATATCCTCAAGTTCAGGGATTCTTTTATCAAGCTGGTAGTGGGTCTATCAAAGGCACTCTTCATTTCTGATACAATGTTTTGATCTCTAGCATTTCTTTTTTATTCCTTCTAATATATCTGCTTATATTATCTATCTGTTTTTGCATTTAAAAACAGTTTGAATTAGTGACAGTTTTCCACTAAAGTCCTTGGCATATTAATCAGAGTTTAAAAAAAATTCCTGGTGAGATAACGCCAACATTTTTACCATAACTTACTTCTGGTTCTGATGCTTGTTGTTTGGTCTCTTCAATCTGCTTTTTAAAAATCTTCTATGATTATTATTATTATTATATTTAGAGACGGGGTCTCACTATGTTGACCAGTCTGGCCTTGAACTCTTGGACTCAAGTGATCCTCCCACCTCAACCTCTTAAGTAGCTGGGAATACAGGCACACACCATTGCCCCTGGCTTTACCTTTCAGTATGTCTTGTACTTTTTTATTGAAAGGTAGACCTGCGGTATTGAGTAAAAGGAACTGCAGTAAATAGGCTGTTAGTAATGTAGTGGCAAAGGGAAGCATTCTACAGTCTTATAATCAGGTCTCAGTCTTTTGGTGAGCCTCTGCCCCTGGACTGTGAATTTCAGCAGTGTTTCTCAATTTTGTTTTTCCCCCTTAGGTGGCACAGGATGGCTAAAGGGAATTGACATTGGGTATTTTCCTTCCCCTAAATGGAAAGCTAGAGTTGACTTCAACTCTATGGATATTTCTATTCCCCCAGGTTGGTTACTCTGATAATACCCCAGCAGGCTAGGCTATGATAAAACAGCTTCTCTTCAGGGAAGGCCTTGCTAAAAAGAGCAGAATGCACTGGCATATTCATATTTTAAAATGGTTCCTTGTCTCCTTCCCCTGCTGGAAAGAAACGTGAGAGGCTTTTTTCTCTGATATTCACTGTTAGGACCTGGTAGAGTTCCTGGAGGTAGAACAAAATTGTGAGAACCTTTCCCCACAACCCCACTGCACCCTCTCCCCCGGAAACTGGATGTCCCCTAGAGTTTTTCATTCTCAGAGTTGTCCACACTGGGCCTCCCGTAATGCTTCATTTTAAGTGTATGTTTTCCTACACTGGTACTCATTCCCACAGAGGTGTCTACTCACAGGTTTCTGTTCACACAAGCTGTGATTTTCTGTATCCACCTGTCAGTCTCTCTAATTTGGGGAGGCTGCAGTTAGTCCTGTGACCTCACTTCTCTGATGGGTCTCAGAGAGCTGCTGATTTTTCAGTTTATTCAGACTTTTACTTATTATCAGGACAGAGTGGTGAACTTCTAAGCTCCTTACATGCTGGACCAGAAACAGAAAGTCTCTTGACTAGTTTTATATCAGAGTTTTGCCAGCCGCATAGTATCTTTTCATTTAATTTTCTAAAAGAATCTTCAAATTTATTTAAATAGGCAGATAAAATTCTATGTATTTATTATTTACAATACAGTGTTCTGAAGTATACACACATTGTGAGATGATAAATTCTAGCTAATTAACATATGCATTACCTCATAGTTAACATTTTTGCAGTAAGAACACTTATCCATTCTCTTAGCATTTTTCAAGAACACAATATATCATCATTAACTACAGTTATCATGCTGTACAACAGATCTTTTGAACTTATTTCGCCTATCTAACTGTACTTTTGTATCCTTTGACAAACATCTCCACAACTTCCCCACCAGCCACCTCAACGTCTGGCAACCATCATTCTACTCTCTATTTCTACAAGACCAACTTTTTTAGATTCCACATGTGAATGAGATCATGTGGTGTTTGTGTTTCTGTGCCTGGCTTATTTCACTTAACACAATGTCCTCCAGGTTTATCCATGTGGTTGGAAATGACAGGATTTCCTTCTTTTTATAGTCGAATACTATTTATATATATATGATATATCTGATATCTGATATAAATAAGATTCATATATACACATGACATATATATCACATATTCTTTATCCATTCATCTGTTAATGGACATGGGTTGATTCCATATCTTGACTATTGTGAACAGGGGTAAAATAAACATGGGAGTGCAGTTCTCTCCCCAACATACTAACTTTATTTCCTTTGGATATGTACCCAACAGTGGGATTATTAGATTATATGGTAGTCTTATTTTTAATTTTCTGAGGAAACTATATACTATCTTCCAAAATGGCTGTACTAATTTGCATTCCCATCAATAGTGTGCAAGGATTCCCTTTTCTCTACATTAGTGTTCTCATCAACACTTATCTTTTGTCTTTTTGGTAATAGCCATTCTAACAGGAGTGAAGTGATATATCACTGTGGTTTTGATTTGCATTTCCATGATGATTAGTGATGTTGAGCATTTTTTCATATACCTGTTGACCATTTGTGTATCTTTTACCTATTTTTAAATTGGGGTTATTTGTTTTTTGTTATTGACTTGTTTGAGTTCCCTATATATTTTGGATATTAACCCTTGTTAGATGTATAATTTGCAAATATTTTCCACTATTCTGTAGACTGTCTCTTTACTCTGATTGTTTCCTTTGCTGTCTTTTTAGTTTGATGTAATCTCATTCATCTATTTTTGCTTTTGTCTCCTGTGTTGTTGAGGTCATATCCAAAAAAGCATTGCCCAGGCCAATATTTTGGGGATTTTCCCCTATTTTTTTTAGTAGTTCTATGGTTTTGGGTCTTACATTAATGCATTTTGAGTTGATTTTTATATATGGTGTGAGGTAAGGGTCTAATTTCATCCTTCTGTATTTGGATATCCAGTTTTTACCACTGTGTGTTCTTGGCACCTTCATCAAAAATCAACTAGGTGTAAATGTCATTTAGTTTCTATGGCCTAGGAATTATCTAATATTTAAGAATGTGGTACAATTTGCATGTAAGACTATCTGAACCTTTTTTCAGGGTGGTAGGCCTTTTAGTATCTTTTTTTATTTTATTCCTTTTATTAGCCTATTTCAGATTTTTTTTTACCTCCTTTAGTTAATTTTGATAATTTGTAGTTAATTAGAAAATTATCCATTTAATCAAGATTTTCAAGTCTATTGATATACACTTACAGACAGATTCTTTTTTTTTTTTTTTTTTTGAGACAGAGTCTTACTCTGTTGCCAGGCTGGAGTACAGTGGCGTGATCTCGGCTCACTGCAACCTCCGCCTCCCAGGTTCAAGTGATT
>NW_012106475.1:2580866-2584937 GCF_000951045.1 Mandrillus leucophaeus | reverse complement strand
ACCCACTTGAGGAGGCAGTCTGTCCATTCTCAGATCTCAAACTCTGTGCTGGGAGAACCACTACTCTCTTCAAAGCTGTCAGACAGGGACGTTTAAGTCTGCAGAAGTTTCTGCTGGCTTTTGTTCATCTATGCCCCGCACCCAGAGGTGGAGTCTACAAAGGCAGGCAGGCGTCCTTGAGCTGTGGTGGGCTCCACCCAGTTCAAGCTTCCTGGCCACTTTGTTTACCTACTCAAGCCTCAGCAATGGCAGACACCCCTCCCCTAGCCTGGCTGCCGCCTTGCAGTTCAATCTCAGACTGCAGTGCTAGCAGTTAGCAAGGCTGCATGGGCATGGGACCCTCCAAGCCAGGTGCGGGATATAATCTCCTGGTGTGGTGTTTGCTAAGACCATTGGAAAAGCACAGTATTAGCGTGGGAGTGTCCCGATTTTCCAGGTTCCATCTGTCACAGCTTCCCTTGACTAGGAAAGGGAATTCTCTGACCCCTTGCACTTTCAGGGTGAGGTGATGCCCTGCCCTGCTTTGGCTGACACTCCATGGGCTGCACTCACTCTCCAACGAGCTCCAGTGAGATGAACCTGGTACCTCATTTGGAAATGCAGAAATCACCCGTCTTCTGTATTGCTCACCCTGGGAGCTGTAGACTGGAGCTGTTTCTATTCGGCCATCTTGGAACCTCCCTCAAAATATCTTCTAATTTCCTTTGTAATATCTTCTTTGGTCCATAAATTATTTAGAAGTATACCATTTAATTTGTAAATATGTGGGAATTTTCTAGACAGTTTTTTGCTATTTATTATGAATTTAATCATATTCATTTCAGAGAACATATTCTGAATAATTTTAAGCCTCTGAAATTTATGAGACTTGTTTGATGGCCCAGCTTGTGGTAGCCTCTGGTGAATGTTTCATGTGCATTTAAGAAGAAGATGTAATCTGCTATTGTTGTTGAAATGTTCTACAAATGTCAACTGAATTGAATTCGTTGAAATTGTTATTTACATTTTCTGTATTTGTACTGGTTTTCTTTCTGCTTATTTTATCAATCATGGAAAGAGAGCTGTTGAAATCTCTGATGTAACTGTGGATTTGTCTATATTCCCTTTAATTCTGTCAAAGTTTTCTTCATGTACTCTGAAACTTTGATATTAGAGACATATACATATAATATTGCTGTCTTCTTGATTAATTGGTCTCTTTATCTTTATTAAATGCCACTCATTATCTCTGTTAATACTTCTCATCTTGTAGTTTCCTTATCCAATCATAATTTAGCCTTACTAGTTTTCATATGTATTGTGCTTGCAGGACATATCTTTTCCCAACTTTCCAATTTTTGTTTTCAGCAGTTTAAATATAATATGTATAGGTGTTTGCTGTGTTTTGTTTGATTTGGTATTTCTTCTACTTGATGATCTCGGATGCTTTAGAAACATTTATTTGTAATTTGGTATTTATTATTAATTTTTGAAAATTCTTGGCCATTATTTTTTTCTCTCTTTTTTTAAGAAACAAAGTCTTACTCTGTTGCCCAGGTTGGAGCACAGAGGTGCAATCATAGCTCACTGCAGCCTTGAAATACTTGGCTCATGTGATCCTCCCACCTCAGCTTCCTAAGTAGCTAAGACTACAGGTGCATGCCACCACACTTCGCTAATTTTTAAAAAAACAAATTTAGAGACAGGGTCTCTTTACATTGCCCAGCTGATCTCAAACTCTTGGCTTCAAGCAATGCTCCCATCTCAGCCTCCCAAGTCACTGAGATTACAGGCAGGAGCCACTGATCCTGGCTCTTGGCCATTATTTCTTCAGACATTTCTTCTGCCCTATTCTCTCTCTCTCTCTCTCTCTTCTGCTACTGGAATTCTAATTCACATATATTATATTGTATAATGTTCCACAGCTCTTGGATGCTCTGCTCCATTTTGTCCCCACTTATTTTCCTATTTTAGATAAATAATTTCTATAGATCTATCTTCAAGTTTACTTATCTTCTTTATGACACTCTTGAATTTATGTATTACGTGCTTTCTTTGTGTCTGTTACCATATTTCCCATTTCTAGCATTTCCATTTGATTCTTACCTAGGTTTCCATCTCTCTGCTGAATTATCCATCTGGTCTTGCATGTTATTCATTTTTTTCCATCAGAGCCTTTGGCATATTATCATAGTTATTTTTAAATTATTTATCACATAATTCCAACATATCTTGTCATATCTGTGTCTGGTTCTGACATTGTTCTGATGATTGTTTTGCCTCTTAGAAGCTTTTTTTTTCTTGTCTTTTTGTATGTTTCATAATATTTTGTTGAAAGCCAACATCTTGTATAGGACAGCAGAACTGAGGTCAATAGTTTTTATCCCTGGAAATGGGCACACCTTTCTTTCCTCCAAAATTAGAGGTGGGGAGCCATGAAGTGTTCATCTAATTAGAAATTTGGCTGGGTTTGAGATTTATTGTTGCTATATAACCCTCAGTGCCCCAGGGGATCCCAAATCTTCTAATGATACTTTTTGCATTGGTTTACCAGATGGGTGTTTTCAATGTTTGCTCCCCTTCAGTTTTCAGTCTTCCCCTTAAACTTTGCCTTAAAGAGAGTCCTCTCTTGCAAGTTGCTTGTTACTTAAAGCCTGTTAGTCTAGCAGAGGGGAATGGGGCATTCTCAGTTATTGCATTAAACCTCAGTCTTAGGCAAGAACCATGTTCCTTGATTTCAGAAGTGTCCTTCTCACTAATTTGCAGCCCAGTTTGTATTTCTGCCTCTCCTGCAGAGGTAGAGGATTTTTTTTCGTTTATTCCCAAAACTGCAATGGGTTTTCAACAAATCAGGAAAGAGTGTTTTTTGTCCTTCCTGTCCCAGAATGAGACTTGTTCCATAAAAGGAGATGAAGAGAGAGGGTCTTGGTAGTGTTTAGTAGCCTCCTCATGGTGATTGCTGTTCTTCCTTGCTTCATCATCACAAGGAAACTTTCCCAATGTTTTCTGTGAGCACCCAGTGGGTTCACTGAGAAAAGTCTGGCAGGAATATGTAGGCTTCCTTATGTTTATAGCCCTCCAGAACCTTCAAGCTTCTCTTACAGATGTATACTCAACTGGCTGCACTCAGCCTCCGTCAATGTAGTGTTTGCCCTGGTTGAACTTAATCTTACCATTGCTCAGTAGAACCATATCCCAATAAGCTAGTGCTCATGTCACATCCACCCTTTCTCTTCAAATTTTGGTCCAGCTGAACTTCTGCACTTTAATGTGTTCAAAAAAGTTGTGAACTTGCTGTCAAATCAGCTACTGAAGCTTTTGCATGCATCACTTAGTTCTCGTGCCATGGTTTTCAGCTCTATCAGGTCATTTAAGGGCTTCTCTTCACTGTTTATTCTAGTTAGCCATTCGTCTACTCTTTTTTCAAGGTTTTCAGTTTCTTTGCCATGGGTTCGAACATCCTTCTTTAGCTCGGAAAAGTTATTACCGATCATCTGAAGCCTTCTTCTCTCGGCTCATCAAAGTCATTCTCCATCCAGCTTTGTTCCATTGCTTGCGAGGAGCTGTGTTCCTTTGGAGGTGAAGAGGTGCTCTGATTTTTAGAACTTACAGCTTTTCTGCTCTGGATTCTCCCCATGTTTGTGGTTTTATCTACCTTTGGTCTTTGATGATGGTGACTTACAGATGGGGTTTTGGTGTGGATGTCCTTTCCATTTGTTAGTTTTCCTTCTAACAATCAGGACCCTCAGTTGCAGGTCTGTTGGAGTTTGCCAGAGGTCCACTCCAGACCCCGTTTGCCTAGGTATCACCAGCAGAGGCTGCAGAACAGCAAATGTTGCTGCCGAATCCTTCCTCTGGAAGCTTCATCTCAGAAGGGCACCCAGCCTTACGAGGTGTCAGTTGCCCCACCTGACACCTCCGGGCTACTCCGGGGTCAGGGACCCACTGGAGGAGGCAGTCTGTCCATTCTCAGATCTCAAACTCTGTGCTGGGAGAACCACTACTCTCTTCAAAGCTGTCAGACAGGGACCTTTAAGTCTGCAGAAGTTTCTGCTGCCTTTTGTTCAGCTCTGCCCTGCCCCCAGAGGTGGA
>NW_012106475.1:2572920-2576696 GCF_000951045.1 Mandrillus leucophaeus | reverse complement strand
TACAGTGGCGTGATCTCGGCTCACTGCAACCTCCGCCTCCCAGGTTCAAGTGATTCTCCTGCCTCAGCCTCCCGAGTAGCTGGGACTACAGGCATGCACCACCATACCCAGCTAATTTTTTTTGTATTTTTAATAGAGGCAGGGTTTCACCATGTTGGCCAGGATGGTCTCAATCTCTTGACTCCGTGATCAGCCCACTTCAGCCTCCCAAAATGCTAGGATTACAGGCATGAACCACCACACCCAGCCTACAGACAGATTCTTAAGTAATTTTTCCTATCTACCATTTTGTTGCCTTTCTCATTCCAAATATTTATTTGCCATTCTCTCTGTATTTATCTGTTAGTGGAATAGCAATAGTTTTTGTCTATTTCATAAGTCTTTTCAATTTATGACCTATAAGTTTTATTGTTAAAATCTTTTTTGTGGTTGTTGTAGTCTAAAAGTATTTCTGTTTTTGTCTCTATTATGCCTCTCTTCAATTTCATTTATTTATCTTTTCTAGTTTTATGAGTTGAGTGCTTTAAGGAAGACAATTCCATGTAAAACTCTTTATTCCAATAAGGTTAATTCCTACCCCCTGCCAACAATAAGAGTCTAATATCATTATTCTGCCACCAGGTGGCTGGCCAGTGATACTGAGTTATAGTGACATAGCAGGGCTCAGTGCTAATCTCTGAAGTTGGCAAAGTAGACACACAGCAGTGAAAGAAGCCATATCCCACATATATAATTTTCGTCCTTCCCACCACACTTTCAATAAGCTCACTGAGCAATCACTGGAGTGACAAAGGAAAGTGGCTGCTGACTTACATCCCTGAACTGGTCATCTGGTCCATCCTTTGCCATCTGGTTGAGAAAGTCCTCAGTTTTGAAGGCCATTGGTGAGCATTCATAAGGCACCAATATTGACACACTCTGGACCTAAAGTGGGGAAATGGGAGTGGTTCAACAGTTGCAGGTGACAAGACGTGCATTGTTGGCAGATAATATAAAAAATAATAATAATAAAGGCAACTATGATTTAATCTTCTTCTTCTTAGCACCATGTGCTAGTAATTCCAAACAATGCCAGTTCACAATACTCCCTCTCAAAAAACTTTCTGTTGGTCTAAGTTCTAAAAAGTTGCTTGTACCTGGGGCAAACCACTCCTACCACCCACCCTTGGTAAGACAGAGGTTTCCATCCACCTACCCTGCCCCTAGATCCTCTCATTATGAATCCTCAGTATTGTTCTTCTCTAGTCCCTGACGATCCAGACAAATATTAGCCACTGATTATAAGTCATTTTAGACTCATAATGCAGGACAACTTTCTTTCCAGGATATGTGAAAAAAGAGATATTCCACGTATAATTCTGCCTATTACAGGGAGGATTTCTCATCATTGTCCTTGTCATCACACACAATTGAGGTTAATGAGAACAGTCTGCATATAGCACAGAATCACCTAAAAATCAAGTTTAATGTTTTGTTTCTTTTATCAGCTGGTCATAGGGTACTCCTCTGACCCATGAAGCTATGTAAGCAGGTAGAAGTTCATGTGGCTATGCATCAAGAGTAGGAACACTGAGAATGGGAGACACTTGCTCACACAACTCACTGATACATTTAAGGCCTGGTTAAACTCAGTCTTATGTCACTTGCTTAGCCTTGTTGAGTAAGTGCTGCTAGGCAACCCAATTTTATGACTTGATAAGTAAGATAATACCCATCATGATAGGCAGTCTTATAGCAAACTAGATAGAACCCACATCTAGGACAGTAGCTAACTGGAGTTACCACCTAACTAATTTTATAATAACCGACTGATATTCTCCAAAATTACTTGTTGTTACTAGGTAACTTGCCATGGAGATAGGAGGATTCACCACACCTGTATCTTTCAACTTTGTGATGATGTTAATAATTTCTACAATACCTCCAGGTATAAAGTATTGCTTCTGATGTATTGTTCATCTGTGTTCTCAAAGGTATTTGCATAAAATTGTTCATAATACCCCTTTGCTATCTTTTCAAAGCCTCTAGGATCTGTAGTGATGACCTCTCTTTCATTTCTGACAACCATGATTTGTATATTTTTTTTCTGTCTTACTATATTTTAATCAATTTTATTAACATTTTCAAAGAAAAAACTTTTGACTTTGTTACTTTTCTCTATTTTCTGTCCATTTTCTATGTAATTGCTTTTCATTCTTGTATTGTTTTCACATTTCTTCTTAATTTTGGTTCAATTTCCTCTTCTTTTTCTGTCATCTTAAAGTAAAAGTGTAGATCATTTATTTTAAGCATTTTTTCTAATATAAACATTTGAAAGTATAAATGTCCTTCTATGCACTGCTTTAGCTGTTTCCTACAAATGTGAAATACCTTCATTATCAAGTAGTTCAAAATAACTTTTTTTTCAAGCTGGGAATTCTTTTATTTATTTATTTATTTATTTTTAAATTATACTTTAAGTTCTAAGGTACATGTGCACAATGTGCAGGTTTCTTACATATGTATACATGTGCCATGTTGGTGTGCTGCATCCATTAACTCGTCATTTACATTACATGTATCTCCTAATGCTATCCCTCTCTGCTCCCCCCACCTCCTGGCAGGCCCTGGTGTGTGATGTTCCCCACTCTGTGTCCAAATGTTCTCATTGTTCAATTCCCACCTATGAGTGAGAACATGTGGTGTTTGGTTTTCTGTCCTTGCGATAGTTTGCACAGAATGATGCTTTCCAGCTTCATCCATGTCCCTGAAAAGGACATGAACTCAACCTTTTTATGGCTGACTTTTTAATGATCGTCATTCTAACTGGTGTGAGATGGTATCTCACTGTGATTTTGATTTGCATTTCTCTGATGGCCAGTGATGATTAGCACTTTTTCATGTGTCTGTTGGCTGCATAAATGTATTCTTTTGAGAGGTGTCTGTTCATATTCTTTGCCCACTTTTTGATGGGATTGATTTTTTTCTTGTAAATTTGTTTAAGTCCTTTGTAGATTCTGGATATTAGCCCTTTGTCAGATGGGTAGATTGTAAAAATTTTCTCCCATTCTGAGGTTGCCTGTTCACATTGATGGTAGTTTCTTTTGCTGTGCAGAAGCTCTTTAGTTTAATTAGATCCCATTTGTCCATTTTGGCTTTTGTTGCCATTGCTTTTGGTGTTTTAGTCATGAAGTCCTCGCTCATGCCTATGGACTGAATGGTATTGCCTAGGTTTTCTTCTTGGGATTTTATGGTTTTAGGTCTAACATTTAAGTCTTTAATGCATCTTGAATTAATTTTTGTATAAGGTGTAAGGAGGGATCAAGTTTCAGCTTTCTACATATGGCTAGCCAGTTTTTCCAGCACCATTTATTAAATAGGGAATCCTTTACCCATTTATTGTTTTTGTCAGGTTTGTCAAAGATCAGATGGTTGTAGATGTGTGGTATTATTTCTGAGAGCTCTGCTCTGTTCCATTGGTCTATATCCCTGTTTTGATGCCAGTACCATGCTGTTTTAGTTACTGTAGCCTTGTAGTACAGTTTGAAGTCAGGTAGCGTGATGCCTCCAACTTTGTTCTTTTGGTTTAGGATTGTCTTGGTAATGTGGGCTCCTTTTGGTTCCATATGAACTTTAAAGTAGTTTTTTCCAATCCTGTGAAGAAAGTCATTGGTAGCTTAATGGGGGTGGCATTGAATCTATACATTACCTTGGGCAGTATGGCCATTTTCACGATATTGATTCTTCCTATCCATGAGCATGGAATGTTCTTCCATTTGTTTGTGTCCTCTTTTATT
>NW_012106475.1:2541867-2572870 GCF_000951045.1 Mandrillus leucophaeus | reverse complement strand
GAGGTCCACTCCAGACCCCGTTTGCCTAGGTATCACCAGCAGAGGCTGCAGAACAGCAAATGTTGCTGCCGAATCCTTCCTCTGGAAGCTTCATCTCAGAAGGGCACCCAGCCTTACGAGGTGTCAGTTGCCCCACCTGACACCTCCGGGCTACTCCGGGGTCAGGGACCCACTGGAGGAGGCAGTCTGTCCATTCTCAGATCTCAAACTCTGTGCTGGGAGAACCACTACTCTCTTCAAAGCTGTCAGACAGGGACCTTTAAGTCTGCAGAAGTTTCTGCTGCCTTTTGTTCAGCTCTGCCCTGCCCCCAGAGGTGGAGTCTACAGAGGCAGGCAGGCCTCCTTGAGCTGTGGTGGGCTCCACCAAGTTGGAGCTTCCAGGCGGCTTTGTTTACCTACTCAAGCCTCAGCAATGGCGGGCGCCCCTCCCCCAGCCTGGCTGCCACCTTGCAGTTCGATCTCAGACTGCTGTGCTAGCAGTGAGTGAAGCTCCATGGGCGTGGGACCCTCCCAGCCAGGTGCAGCATATAATCTCCTGGTGTGCCGTTTGCTAAGGTCATTGGAAAAGCACAGTATTAGGGTGGGAGTGTCCCGATTTTCCAGGTGCCATCTGTCACAGCTTCCCTTTGCTAGAAAAGGGAATTCCCTGACCCCTTGCATTTCCCGGGTGAGGCGATGCCCCGTCCTGCTCCGTGGGCTGCACCCACTTGTCTGGCAAGCCCCAGTGAGATGAACCCGGTACCACAGTTGGAAATGCAGAAATCACCCATCTTCTGCATGGTTCACGCTGGGAGCTGCAGACTGGAGCTGTTTCTATTTGGCCATCTTGGTGCCACCCCCTTCTACCAATGATCAGTGATGTTGAGCTTTTTTTTTGTATGATTGTTGGCTGCATGTATGCCTTCTTTTGAGAAGTGTCTGTTCATGTCATTTGCCCATTTTTTAATGGGTTTTTTTCTTGTAAATTAGTTTAAGTTCCTTATAGATGCTGGATAATGACCTTTGTTAGATGCACAGTTTGCAAAATTTTTCTCCCATTGTTTAGGTTGTCTGTTTACTTTGTTGATAGTTTATTTTGCTGTGCAGAAGCTCTTTAGTTTAATTAGATCTCATTTGTCAATTTTTGCTTTTGTTGCAATTGCTTTGGTATCTTCATCATGAAATCTTTGCCTGTGCCTATGTCCTGAATGGTATCGCCTACTTTTAGTTTTAATGCATCTTATTTTTTAATGCATTTCACAGTTGCAGTTATCAGTACACTTCTTCCCATCAAGTATGTCAGAATACATATAATTTACTGGAGTTCAATGCTTGTTTGAACCTCCTCTCTCCCAGCTTACCTATCTTCATCCTTTAGGATGCTATTCAGGCCTCTCTTTCCCTAATCTGCTTAAGGGTCCCTCCTCTGTGTTCCAGGTACACAGCATGCACATATTTTTTTTAATGCATATCTTTATCCTTGTACTTACTACATTCCATTAGAATTACTAGTATAAAGTTCTGCTTCTCTTACTGGAAATATAAAGTCCCAAGGGCACAAACCAAATCTTATTCTTTGTACAATAGGACCTGGCACAAAATAGGTGCTCCATAAATATTCGATGAATAAACAAATGAGTGAAGATTTGCCATGCCCACACAGAGTAAAGTAATGCACAAGTTATAGCAGTCAAAAAAGAATAGCAAAATCCTGGTGGCAGCAGCTGCATATAACTTTTCTATAGTTGAGAGTGTAAAAACCATGTTCTGTAATAATTGGGTCTTTAAGAAAGTACAGAAAGGATGTGAGAGATTCTACAGCAAAAAGATGGGAATCCAGGAAGGATAAAGTCTAAGGACAGACAACAAATGTTAGGGATAGAGAGAAAACAAACAGAGCCCAGAATCTGAAGTGACACTTCTCCCTTGATATCCAAGATTTGACTAGCTTATTAATTATAAACTACTACTAACTTAACAAGACTTCATCTGCATTATGCATGTTGTAATAATCAACATATGGGCAAAGACAGATTTTAGTAAACCTACATATAGGTTCATTTTTGTTTCCAAATGAATGCCTCTTATTTTCAATGTCCTGAATCAAATATTCCACAATATACAGTCTGCAGCAAGATGCCCTGGCAGATGCTAAACTTGATTCAGTCTACTAGGTCCCCATTCATACAGAATAATTATGTCCAGCTGGGGTCCTCCCTGAGTTAATGACTTACGTTGGTCAGTCTTATAAACATTAAAGAAACAGTCTCTTATTTGGGAATCCCAGCTGGCCTTGTTGCAGCATAGAACCTCTTTATCCAGAAGGAGTTTAAACAAAAAAGAAAAAAAGCATTTTATGATTAACTCCTTCCCCAATAAAACTGCTTTCTGAAAGCACATATTTTGAAATTTTTTACCTATGCCATCTCATCCAGTTGAAAATTACAAAAACAACAAATTTTCATAGGATTCTTTTTAAAAAAGGATGCATAATTCTTTCCTGTGTGGATACAAATATTTATTTAGCAAATCCCATATTGATAGTTCTTCAGGTGGTGATGCCAACATTTTGCTATCATAATAAATGCTACAGTGAATACCTTTCTGTATTCATTACTGCACTTTTATGCTATTTATCTATTAAAATAAATTCCAAGATGTGAAATTTAATTTATGTAGACCTCATATCTAGCAAAATCTGTAACATACAGCAAACATAACAGTGAATTGACACTGTCCAAAGAAAAAGCCTTCTTGGTTTTACAAGCTGAGTGCTTATGTAAGTTTCCTTAAGAATGAAAAAGCAGCTTAACTTTTCTTTAAAAACCCCAAAACTCTAGACTCCGGTTTGTAGCACTTAGAAGCTACTGGGTGAAACTCTCTTGAGCCTTGGGTCGGGGACTCTCCTCTCTGTAGATGAAGATCTGCTCTCAAGCAAGGGCTTGGGAGATAAATAACTTGGGACCTATAAGGCTTACAATTCTCCACAAATCTTTCTTTTCTACCTGAAAGAGTGGAAAATACAGAATTAAATAATGGACACCTGTTTCCCCCATTTGACTCTTCTTGGATTAAGATGCTGTATTTTCTAACTGTTTTCCTTCCATTAAACAGCTGACTTCCCCTCCAAGGTGGAATAAGGGGAGGTCTTCTTTTAGTCTGTTTCTGAAGTTTGGTGACCCAGGGTGCTTGCTGCATCCCGAGGTGACCCTCACCCAAGCCTTTCATGTGTTTGGCATGCTTAATTTCATCAATCAGATCACTACTAACCTGAAACACAATGATGAGTATGTGTTCAGACTGTTCTAGAATTCTGTATATGTTAATATGGGGAGACAATTAGACCAAGTTCTTTGCTACACATACACAACCTTTTAAAGTTAGGTGTATATGAAACAAAGATGTTTTATGAGAATATGAATTATGATATTCCTCTAACATCAGACTGTAAATAAGACAAAAAGGTTTTTGGAATAATTATTGTTGCTTTTCAGAGAGTAGTTAGAAGGGAAGTGGAAAGATAAGGAAATATATTTTAGCTTAAGTACTCAAACAGTTTAATATTACTTAGATACTTACAAGAAAAAAATTAATTTCAGGTGACATTATGGAAGGATTCATAAGAGTTCCTTGTCCAAGGTTACATACAGTCAATTAATCTTCCTGGGTCTTGGATTCCTCATCAATAAATGTTGGACTTAAGCAGTTTCTAAATAACCCTCTCACCCCAAATTCCATGATTCTATGTATTTGGAATGAAATGATTCATTACTTTACAGGTCATATATCTCTTCAGGAATGCAAGGAGTTAAGAAAAAAAAAATCTCAAGATACAAATATGGACTTTTGTGAACCACCAATAATCTATATTTACTTGCAAATGTCCCACAAATAGCTTATTTGTATAATTATTTTACGAGTGCTTCAACTTAAGAAGAAACCACTATTCTGTCAGTATGTATTTAGTATGGCAGGAGTTGAAAGAAAACATTCATATATTTTTTCTCAATATTGAAAAGTAAGGACAACAAATTTGGAAGACTGGAGAAATCTGGACTTAAAATCACAGATAGAAAAACTTTTACTTATTTAAGTATGAGGTTATGTTTAACATGATCTACTTAATTTCTTGTGCTACTTTATTATAGTGCAGTTGTTTCAAATGCTGATTTTTAATTGTTCACTTATTGATATTCCTCCTCTCTGTGACATTAGCTAATTCTGAACTTCGTATCTAGTTGTGTTATGACCCAGTCTGACTGCTTTAGCCCCAGTATGAATAAAGGGGTCACAATGCAGTGAAAGAGCACCAAATAAAGCCAGGGAGACCTGGATTACAGGCTTGTTTCTGTGACCTTGGACAAATGGATTAACCTTCTAGGTCTCAGATTCCTCTTATTAAAATAAAAATATTAAATTGCTTACATTTCGTCTTCCTTTAAGATTCTATGTTTCTATGAATAATCTGGTCAATAGTTCTTCTCACTGCCTGTCAAGATTCTAATTCTAATACTATGTATTTACAATTGGCATTTCTTGCTTTTACCTTAACAATGACAATAACAACAACACAGCAATCATCCCCTACCTCTTCTGGCTTTTGAGTGTCCCATTTACAATTATAGGAACCAAAACCAGAAACACGAAGACTCACAAACAGAACAAAGAATTAGAAAAAAATTTCAGGAACAGATTTTCACACCCAGGGAGAAAGAAGAGAAATTAGTGAAGATTCTTGATTGCATGTTGCATTAACCTAACTCAAACAAATGTAGGCAAATTAAGATAATTTATTAGCTCTCAAGAGCAAAGGATTCAGAGGATTAATCTGGATTCAAGTACATCTGAATCATAGATCAAAATGGCAATATCAGGGTTCTGTCTCATTTCCTACTTCTTTGACAGGTTCTCTCCATATCACCACAGTGACTGTTGGAAGCTGAAGACTCAAATTCTATATAAGTTTAATACACTGGGAGACAGAAATATGTTTTGTTTTGGTTATTTCCCCCCAAAGAACTCCCGCAGAAAGTTCCAGGGAGGAATAATTTATTGGTCTGGTATCCACCCCTGCATCAACCCGTGTGGCCTGTGGGATGGGTTCTCTGATTTATTAGGCCCACTTAGGTGATATTTCCACTCCTGTAGCTAGAGGTAGGAGAATAGTCAGTCATATCAAACTCATATGGAATGGCTTACTCATAGGAAAGAAGGGTTTTGTACTCTGAAAAAGTTGGGGAAAGGATGCTAGAAGGATCACAAATAGAAGATCACTACAATAGATTTCATCTGAATGCCAGTTCAAGGACAGGTGGCCATTACCTGGGATGATGAGTAATGATAAAAATGATTCTGAGATATGTAAAAACTTAGTAAGAAAGAGTATAAAAATTGATTAGCAATGTTTGCAGTGGACATTGGAGTGACAAATGGAGATATACAAACCATATAGTTGCTGTCCTTGCCTAGGGTGAAATCATGATTCAGTTACTACTTAGTACAGTCAGTTCAACAACTTAGTCTTCAGAATATTATGGGATAGGCCCTTCTTTTGTAAATTTTAATTTATTCATGCTTGTAAAGCTCCCCAGATTCTTAGAGATAGTGGCCCCCTCTATGATCAAACATTTAAAATTTTATTTGAGGACATGTTGGCATTTAAGGTATAGAAAATCATCCTAGCCACCAGAGATTCTCAAACAGGAATATACATCAGAATCACCCAGACAGTTATTTTAAAATACATATGGCTAGCCTCTATCCTCAAACTTTCTGATTCCACAAGTCTTAATAAGCGCCTAGAAAAGTGAATTGTGATTATTGTATATGAAAGTTATGCGTGGTCATAGTAAAAACAAACAAATAAACAAAACAGGCAGAGGAGTACAGCATGAAAAGTAAAAGTCCCTTTTATAGGAGAGAATTGGGTGAGAGATAAGGAGAGGGGAAATATTCCTTTGTTCTATATAAATTTCTATACTGTTCAAACATTTTTTAATGAGAAGCTGAATTTTTTTAAATTTTACAATGATAATCTAAAACACTTATTTCAGTCATTAACTACAATATCCATCTCGTCCAAATTTTCTTCACTGAAATGATTTTGGCTGTAGGTAACAAAAACAGCATAAAAGATTTTAAAAATTTCTTTCAAAGACTCACTCCCCTGAGGTAACCTTAATAAAAGTTCATGTATTCTTTCAAAAGCTTTCTACACATAAAAGCAGATATCTACATTTTTAAAAGGTACAAACCCATAAGTATATATGTCTTTTATTTTTTTTGTACCCATATACTTATGGGTATATATGTCTTTATGTAGTATATAAGTATATATGTCTTTATGCAGTTTGCTTTATTCGTTTGCCTTGGTCTCTTTCCCATATTTGTATAGGATCTACCCATATTCACATAAGATCTACCTCCTTTTAGTGGCTTCATAATATTCCAAAACTTCTTGTATTTACCAAGACACTTCTTGGAGTAAGAAGTCATAGTTAAGCTCTAGGGATCATATCCATTTGAATCTCTTTATATGGCATCCCATGGCTGCTATTAAAAGCTAAGGGCCTGTGAAACTTGTTGAAGATTCTAAGACCTTGCTTGGCTTACCTACTTCAGAATATCTGGCCATGGAAGCCAAACAGAGATGCGATTCAGAGACAACAGGAGGGATCCTCTCTCTATCTGGACTTTTCTTTGTCCTGGAAGCTGCAGTGTGATTCTGACTGCTTGGTGATGGCACAGGCAAAGCTGAGCACATTCGGAGGGACACGGTGTTTAGAACTTTCTGCAAAAAAGAATCCCCTAAGAATAAAGTACAATCCCAGGTA
Source organism: Mandrillus leucophaeus (assembly GCF_000951045.1). Lineage (NCBI taxonomy): Eukaryota > Metazoa > Chordata > Mammalia > Primates > Cercopithecidae > Mandrillus > Mandrillus leucophaeus. The sequence goes on along the minus strand of NW_012106475.1, from coordinate 2,566,058 downwards.
TTTTACACACATACACACAACACACATATATGAACATACACACACCACACATATATGCACATACACACACCCAGGATCTAGACACTTTCTGATGAGACACAATGTTGGGCATTCTTAATCATGAAGAAAATTTAGAAAGTAACAAGGGAATGCAGAAACTTTCTCAAGCTTGTGTTAGGGTACCAAAATTAAATTTATGGCACTAGGCATGGCCAATTTCTAATCTGTGGAAGTAAAGGAGAGAATATGATAAATAATATCCCCAGATAATCTAAAACACTATTTAAGTCAGTAACCAAAACATCCATCCCTGAGACCATTTTAGTTGTTGGTAACAAAAAACCGACTCCAACTTAAGTTTCATTTGCTAAACAAACAAAATAAAATATGGGTAAATAATCATAACAATACAGAGTTTCTCACAGACACCTGAGGACGGGAATTTCAAAAGTGACCAGAACCAAGAACTGAAAGGCCACAAGTTTCCTAGCAGGACTCACTCCGCTTCTCATCCTCTTGCCTCTGCTTTGCTTTTCCTTTTTAATCTCCTCCATTTTCCTCTCTGCAGGTCAGCATTCTGTATCTTTTTCAACCCTTGTGGTATATTGGGTACCTCACTGATCTTGAATTTCCAGCAACTTGGTTCCAATGGCATGTTGTGTCTACTGAACTATCTGTAACATATTCTGATGTAGGTAAACCAAGCAAGGTCTTCACCAAAAGTTTCACAGGCCCCTAATTTTCAATACCAGCCATAGGATGCCATATAAACAGATTCAAATGAATACGATCCCTAGAGCTTAAGTATGGCTTCTTATTCCAAGAAATGTCTTAGTAAATACAAAAAGTTTTAGAATATTATGAAGCCACTAAAAGGAGGTAAATTTGGATTTAAATTCCAAATTATTGAAGAAAGATTCTAACTGGCCCAGCTTGGGTCAACTGTCTTCTCTAGTAATAACAATACAGCTGGTAAAATTTACTGGGTGCTAACTGCACTTTATAAGCATTACCTCTACATAGCCTCTGGGAATCTTCCTTACTAGGACCCTGAAACAGTTATCAAAAAAAAAAAAAAAAAAAAAGGATGATTGTGAGTTGTGCAGATTTTCCCAGAGCGTGAGAAAATTATATGCAGAAAGATACATTTGTATATAAAAAGCTAATTTAAACTTTATAATGCAAATCAATAATGCCATAATGGAAATAAGTTCAGGCCTTAAAGTCCAAGACACCTGAGCTCTCATTCTAACTCCAGCAGGTTGTGTGGCTTGAACAAGTTCCTTCACTTGTCTTCTCAATTTCCTTTTCTTTCTGTGAAATCATGGCAATAATGCACACTGCATGAGAGTATACACACAGTAATTAAGTACTGTGCTCTTGAACATTTAAACGTTAACAAGTATGAGTACTTCTTCTTTAACAATGGAGCATCCAGAAGGGGTACATACCAGCAGGAAGGAAAAGAGAGAGAAACAAAGTGCCCACTCGCGCTGGTGGGTATTACCATTATACAAAACCATTATATAATAACGAGAGGTAATATTTATCAATTTTTATGTATACTCTGTTGGGAAACTTTCTCGATATAGCTGAGTATTATTATAGTCCCATTTGAAGGCGCAGACAGTTTAAGTAACTTGTCCTAGGTCACACAGTTCATAAGTAGGACTTGAGCCTAGGCAGTCTGGCTCCATAACTCATGTCTTAAGCACTACTTTGTACTGCCTTCGCCATCTGTACAAGAGCATATTACCCACACGTGTTTCTGAAGCAGAGAGGTGTCTGTGGATATACCACCACAAAGAGAAGATGGTGTGGCTTCAAGATTTCAAACTTGCTGGAATCCCTCTTGTTTACTCCACATGAACCCTTTAATAAGTTACCTCATCAGAATTAATGGATTGTTATTCTTCTCGATCAGTAATGTAAACCATAAACTTTGAGATGGTTTGCCTACCACACTTGGTTTAAGATTTAGAAGGTTTACTTGCAAAAGCTCTTAGAAGCACCCATGAATAAACAAGAGTGAAAAGTTAAACCAAGGACAGACGTTTTTATTTGCACTTTTTTTTCAAATCTATCCAAACAATAAGATTCAAAAATTTTCCCTGACACCACAGGCAAATGCTTCCTCTCCAAGCACAGAACAGCCTGTTGGAGACAGCAGTCACATTGGTGTGGTAATTGATGAAATTTATAAATGACGCACAACTTCATAGTTTTGCCAGGCTTTACTTTAAAAGAGTCCCAAAGAGCAAGACAATGATAAATGACCGTGAAGGGTGATGACTTCTGAGAGCACTGGACAACGTGGTAGCAGATGCCGTTGGTTGGCTAGTCCAACTCCCATTTGCAAATGCACCTCCTCTGGCATCCTCCATTAGAGAGGCTAGAAAAGCCAAATATTTGCTTTTCTGCTCTCTTGCAGTGAGGGTTGTCCATGTGAGAAAGTCTGATCCCCAGTGAGGTAAAAGTGGACGTCTCCAGAGGCTTCTGGCAAAGTTTTTGTTTCCTGATATAAAGGACATTTGACACAAGCACCACCCCTTTTGAGTCCCCTTCTTTCTGCCTTGTAAATAGACTAGTGTTTACAGCTATGACAGCCACCTCATGACCTCAAGAGAAAGGCCAGTAAGAATTGGAGAAACACTGATCTTGGTATTTTTGAGCTCTTAACTACAAACAGTTGCTTACCTCCAGATGGATGCTTGTAAGTAAAACAGTTTAAGTCACTCTTAGGCTTTCCATTGATGCCAAAGGAATTCCTGTTGATACAATGTGATTGCAGACACTTTAGCCCACCTTTTATCACCTTTTAATTCTACACCTATCTATCTGTCCCTCAGAAATCTCCCAGAAGTTTGGTTAAATAAACAATATTTAATCAAATCACTGAAATGATTTATAGAGCCCAGCGTAATCAAATGAATCTTCTTCATAGTTTATCCCCTAGTTATAAGAGCTGTTTTAATATAACTTTAGTATCACATCCTTAATAGTATAAGGAGGGGTGATATAGTCTATTATTAACCAAACTTTCTGTTAGTCCAATACATACATGGAGTCCAGAAGAATACACAAACCTGTCTTTTACTTTGGGCTTGAATTATATCTTTCAACTTTATGAGTTCATTCATGACTGAGAGGCATGTTCATTCTGCTCCACCTTTCTCCAGATCTTAAAAATGTATGGGTCCTCCCACACAAGCCCTAAAGAGCATCACCCATGTGGCAACCCCTCTCATAGGCACCCAGAAATCAAATTCCTCATCTTTGGACCCCCTCCTCCTTTTCTCCATAGCTAGAGAGGAGCAGAAAGATTAATGCAAGCAAAATGACACCCATTGATTAATACCACTGAGTGCCTAGTAAAGGCACTCAATAAACTTTATTCAATGGATAAATTAAAATGGAGTATCTTCCATAATATAGGGGCTTCTAGAGAGGCTTTTTGGAGAGTGTGGTTTAAACAGAGGCATCAATATTGTTTGTGATTTAGCCAACTGCAGAAGTAACAAGGGGAACAGGCCAGAAATAATGGCAGCATGAAATAAGATGTCTTACATGAACAAAAGAGTAGTGTATTGGAAAGAAACAGGAATAACTTAGTGCTGCAGAAGTGTGGAGTGTGAAGCAGAGAGGTTAGCAGGAATCAAATCAGCATGGCCCTTAGCAATGGGGAAATGTTGAAGGATTTTAAGAAGAAAATTGGCATTGCTTTGCATTTCAGCAAAACCACTTTGGAGACAGTTAGGGGTGTGGATTCAAGATAAGAGACTGGATCAAGGAAGACAGGCTTGTTATGAGTTCCTCGAGGAACAAGAGGCCATGAGATTTAAACTAGTTAATCCATTCCCAAACGCACTAAGTATGAATTTCTACATTTCAAAGTACTCTACAGTGTTGACTTCAAGTCAACCAAGTGCTGAGTCATGTACCAGCCAGGCAGTGTAAGGAAAGGCTGTCCCAGGTTCCCCGTCCTTTCACAGAAAGGGAAGGTGGCAACAAAGACCAGAGAGGGGCCTGACTGTGGGATGGGGCTGAACTTAGCCCTGAGCCTAAGCCAACCTCCAACCCCTAGCTGGTGCTCCGAGGGAGGTCGTCCAGTTCTTTCCCAACCGCTTAGCCTTTATCATTCTGACAGGGACTCCAAAACCCAGAAGAGCGCTTACCAAGGTCACACAGTGACTAGCTAGGAATAGTCCTAGTGGTTCCTGGACCCAATTCCATGCCCTAAATACCAGATGACAAAACCCGGTGCATAAAAATAGTTCAATTAAAATCTAAAATAAAATCATCACTTACTCTCGAAAAGAAAGCTCGCACAGTATTTCAGGAAAATGTCATGAACCTGAATGAAACTGTAATTTGGGAAGTTGTAAAAATATGGTTGCACAATTCCGAGGGCCAACGCCTATCATGTGACCCTGAACCACGGGCTCCGCCCTGCTGTTCCACCTTGCCTGACTTGTGCAAGGCTGCGTGCAGAGGGAAACGAGAGTGGGAAGTCAGCTACCCAGGATGGTCCATTTAACAGCTGATCTGCTGGGACCAGTGCCTAAGAAGTTAATTTCTAGCTTTGAGATGGTTTCTGGTAATTGTAGGTAATTTAAAATGTAATTGCAATTTAGTTTAAAAAAATGTTTGCAGTGTTTATGCTCATCACTCTAATTTAAGGTCTAGAATGTTGGATGAACTGCACTTGAGTACACGCTCATTTTGCATCTTCCTGATTTTACCACCAGTGATTATAAAAACAGCCTCAGCAAACTCAGTCTGCATTGCAAGACAGATGCTGCAAAGTTCAGATATAAAGTTTCACATTTCTGGAAGGTTAACTATTGAGCATGTTAATGATTATTGAAGAGATGAAGAAAACCACAAGGCTTCAAAATGCAAAAGCCTCTCAAAAATATCCAGCTTCCTCATGTTTATAATAAAGCCACCTTTTTTTTTTTTTTTTTTTTTCAAAGAAAGACTATGGTTGAGCTCAGTGTGGTCTGCATATAGGCTTAATGGAGGAATAATTACATGAGGCTGCTTGTGAGTAGGCCAGTGGAGCTTGCATCTGGGTTGTATGTTATAAACTGCTCTGTGCTAAGCCAGGGCATCTACAGCTTTGCAAGGTTCACAGAAATTTCTTACCACAGTGAGAGCATACGTTTTAAAAACAGAGAAATTCTAAGCTCTATGGTGTATGGATTTATACAGAATTTTCTAAATAATCCAAAATATGGGTAGGACAGCTACTTAATGGCAGGCATCTCAGCAATTACTTAGATTCCAAAGCACCATCACGGGCCTAATCAGCCATTGTTGCGGACCTAGACAAGTGGAGCTAAATGAGAAAACAGCTGAAATGAGCACTCACTCTAATAACCTCACATACAGTCTCCCATCTCCCAGCTTGCAAAACTTAATAGAATGGAGCTGAGGGCTAAAGCCGTACTGCATTGCCACAGCAATTACACCATGTTAACACTGGCATTGGAAATCACATTCTGAATTTGAAAACTCAGGGTCAATAGTCAGAATTTGCAGCCCTAGTATCAGAGGCCTGCCTTGAAACACAGGCCCAAATTAAAGCTGATCACTAAATAACACTATTTAGATAGTGGAGATTATCTACCTACAAAGTTTTGAAATGGAACTTAGAAGTTTAATGATTGGGAAAATAAAATGTGTTCCAAGTTAGTCTGGCTGTGCTGATTCTGGCTCGGCCAAAAAAAAAAAAAAAAAACCTTTTATTTTTAATGATTTATTACATACCCTTAAAAAATTTCAAATATTACAAAAGTGAATATTAAATTTTTCTCCAATCTCAAATCTCTGTCTTCTAATCTCTTTCTCTCAAGATAGCCCGTTACCAGTTTTCTGAGAATCTATGCATGTCTAAGTATGTCTTATATGTGCCACACACACACAGCGGTGGCTCCAGAATTTCTATGGAGGAGAGACTTAGGGGCTGCAATCTGATTGGATGTGAGTATCCTACATAAAGCTGCATTTGCCTGGTATTTTACATAAATAAGAATATATAAATTTGAGCACTTAAAGACATAAGTACAGCAAGGAATTATAAAGCATTGAAAAAATAGGAATTCACAAGTCCATACCAATAATAGATAGTAAATAGTAAAGGAGTGAGGGAAAGGAAACCCTGCGCTGCAGTGAAATGTAACAGCTGTCTGGTGAATGTGGAAAGAGTACTGGCGGGGAAGGACCATCACTTCACAACCATGACGGTCAAGATTGGGTCAGACAAGAGTCGTCGATGAATGCTACACCTACCAGGAAATTTTGATAAGAACCAGAATATTTGCACCATTTTAAAGTGCCACCTCACAGACTGCTTATTAGTTCCATGAGTGGGGAGTCAGTCGGGGGCGGAGTGGCAGGGGGTGGATGATAAAAGTCCCAGTTTTATAAAATTGAGAATTTGGACAATATCTTGACTAAGTCATTGAAATTAACATTACCAGCGAAGAACAAACATGATACCCTGAGAAGGACACATCACCTATGCAGAATACATAACTTCAGTCTAATCACAAGGAAACATAAGATACACCAAAACTAAGTTATGTTTTATTAAAAACAGTGGTGGGGGAGGGGTAGTGATGAGAACTGTATTCATTAAAAATGTCAATGTGATAAAAGACAAAGGCTGGGACAATGTTCCAGACTAAAAGGGGCTAAAGAGACATGATAACCAAATGCAATACTACATCCTAGACTTGGTCTGGTTGAGGAAGAGAAAAAATACTTCTAAACAATATTATTAGATCGATGGACAGAATTGAAATACAAACAGTAGATTAGATAAAAAAGCAACTGCAGGATTAATTCTGCTGCTTCTAGCACACAACCACCCCACCCTCATTCCTGCCAAGCTCTGAGTGGCCATACTCTTCAGGAGAGCTTGAACTTCTGCCTACAAAGTTCCTTCTTTGCCCAGGGAACCAGGAGGTGGGAAAGCTGGTGCAGAGTAAGTTGTTTCTGCTACTGGAATTAAGTGCTGTTTTAAGGTTTGCTTCAGGACCTGGAAGTTTAGACTAGGTCAATGATACAGGCCAAAGAGTAAAGCTCTCATAGAAACTGCAATACAAATTCCTTTGTGGTCCTCTCTGACCAACTTATGCTAATCTCACTGAAACCTTCATCTTACCCTCTTTTTTCTGTTCATTTTAAAGCCAAACTCCATTCAAGGAAAGAATAGTACATGGCAAATGTAGGCAGGTGGCTAATAATTGCTTGGTAAATAAACAAAAATGAATGAATGAACAAACAAGGTAAATTTAGGCAGTGCTCTGATATCAAAGACTATTAGTATGATTTATGAGGAAACAACAAAAAGAAATGTTTTTTTTCTACCTTAGCTCCCACTGAGCTGTGTTTAAGTAATATAGTCATTTCCCTATATTTACCTCCAAATTAAGATACCTTTCTGTTTGAACTAGTATTAAGTCTAAGACTACAAAACAGAGTAAAAAAAAAGAAAAAAAAATCCTTTAAGGGACACATGGCAACACAATATTCTTGTCAGCTGGCCTTTTCATCAGATAGATGAAAAATGGGAATTCAAACCTATAATATTAGGACACTATGAGAATTGTACACTCACATGGAAACTTGAGATAAATGTGCACATGAGGAATATGGGATAGAAACTGGGAATGGTTATGAAGAAAATAAAGGGTTCGGAAAAGCAGAATCCATAATTCAGCTTGGCAGAGACAAAGGAAAGTGAATTAACACTCATCAGGCCCTTGGGATTACCCTTCTTCCTGGGATGCAGGAGGAAGCCAATGTGGATGAGGGGCTGGTGGCACCAGGTGAACATCCACAGCGAGGCTCTCCAGCCCAGTGATTTGGGATATTTGGAAATTTGTCCCCAAAGGCAAGAAAAAGTACAAGCAGAGAAGTTAATGTTTCTCGAAAAAAAGAACAAGCACACACACAAATGTCTGTGGATCTAAGGGAAACGGTCTTGCAAGGGTATCTGGCCACCTTGAACACCCAGCAACCATTCCCATTTTTCTACTAGCACTTTGATTTTATGGTGGAGAAATAATCTTTTCTCTACTGAATGCATTATGCTGGGGCTATCACTTAAATTGTGTATTTCAGGTACCTGGCATGTGTAGTAGAGATCAATAGATATATTCATTGAATGAATGAATGAATGTGCCCAGCTTTCTTCTTGCCAGGCCAATGACACAACTTTCTGCCTGACATTTGGATCTTAAGTATAATCTGGAGACTAAAAAATGCCAAAAGCAGATTCATTCTAGTAGAGATGTTCTAATGACAGACCACCACTCATTTTCGTTTCCTAGATCTAGGACTTCTCTGTCATAGTTTCTCTCCTTTCCAAGTCAGATGACTAAGCTATCTCTTTTATTCTAAGAATTATCATATAACCTTCCAATAAACTCTTGCTCTGCTTAAGTTATCCAAAGTTCATTTCTGCTGCTTGTGAACAACGAACCATGACAGACACACATTTTCCATGCTGCCCCTATGGAATATGCCAATTACTATCTCCAAATATGAGCTTAGTATAATAATAAGATGGTTAGTGGAGGTTTATGGGTTTTTTTCTTATTTTGTTTCTATGTGTCTCTGGGTGATCTCTTTAAATACACTCAAGGACAAGAACTTGAGGAGTTGAAATAAGAAACATTAGTTATTTGCATTCCCCTGCAAGAATTCCTTATTAGTGTGTCTAAAAGTATCTATTGTTCAATAAATATTAGAGTTACACATATTTATGTTCAGATGCCACTTATTTTTAGATTAATTTCAAAGGGTATATTTACAATTTACCCATTTCCAAAACCCCACCTCAGCTATTGCAAATTTTCCCTGCTTTTATGTCCAATCAACAATAGTTTGAAGCAGATTTTACTTCTGAATTTTCAACTAGTTATGTAAAGAACAAATCTAAACAAGCCCTCATGCCATCCCTTTTTTAAAATATAGTTTAAACACCGGATTTTATTTAGCAGCTTAGTTTATTTTGATAGAAAAGCCTGTAGAAAATGATAGTTTCTATTTTGTTTTCAAGTGGTTATTTTTTAAGTAGTTAAAAAATATCCACTGGTACTTCTTATTGTTTTGCCATGATTTGAGTGCCTAGGACAGTTCTGAGCACCTAACAGATGTTTAAGAAATAGTAATTAAATTAATGAACAGAGAAATGTTTTGTTATTTATTGTGGGGCTATTTTGGTTGAATCATCACTAAGAGGTGGCTAAAGGGAATCTATCACATAGCCATTTGAAAGTTATAGGGCACACTTATCACAGCAAATTGCTATTTTTGATGCTTCCACAAACTTCCCACAAAATTTTTAGTGTCCTAAAATGGTTTCATATAGAAGGAAAGCCTGAACTCCTGCCTCAGATCACCCTGTGGTAGGATTTATATTCCACAACTCCCCCTGCTTAGGGACCTCACCCTTGCCCTCAGCATCAAGCTATAAGTCTAGACTTTATCTGAAACAACACTCTTTCTTGGCTCCTTCCTCTTCCCGATCCTATTTCTCTTATTACCTTATAGGTTTTTCTTGAAGAGCAGCCAAGTCCCTATCTCGGGCTCTGTGTCTAGTGAACCCAACCTAAGACACTAATGTGCTACTAATCTGAATAGAAATCTTATATAACAATACCTGTGAACTTTGTTGCCTTTGAATTTAAAATTTTGCCAAAGATGTTGATAACTGCAAAGGATATACCATCATTGTACACAATCAACACAGACAATGACAACTATATTTAGGGCCTTCTATGTAGATGCTATCTACCTTGAATTTTATTCACAATCTTCTTCAGTATGCATTACCATTCATTCTTCCAAAAGGAAAAAAATAATAAAAGTCAACATATTAAATAATCGATCCAAAGTCAGACAATGACTACATGGCAATTGATTTAGAGTGTTCTCTGAAAGATCTCACAGGTTGATCATAAATGTCCCAAAACACTATGAAAGAAAATGACAATGTCTAACTTCCTGTTCATCAGTACTTGCAGAATAAAGCATAAGTAGTCAATTCAGAAATGACTGATTTGTTTTAAAGCTTACCCATGAGATTTAAAGCAGATTTCCTTTTTAAAAAAATCTCGTCTCAGCCACATTAACTCCTCTGTTAATTACCAAAAACGAACGAACCTCTCCATAGTCAAAAAGATGGAGCGATGTTGTTAAAATAATATTTTAGTTTTAGAAGAAAGTGAAAATCAGAGTAAGGAAAAGAGCATATAGCCCACTCTCAAACAAAACTACATATTACCTTTATTAGGAAATGGCATAGAGTAATTATAAGCAACTTCACAGGCCGTCAGCCTCAGACATCCACCTTCCTCTGATGAGTCTGTGTGCTTCGTCATCAGTGAGTTATCTTAACTTTTCTTTCTTTTTTAACTTCGATTTTAAGTTCAGGGGTACATGTGCAGGTTTGTTATATAGATAAATTTGTGACATGAGGGCTTGTTGTAAAGATTATTTCATCACCCAGGTATTCAGCCTAGTTCCCAATAGTTATTTTTCCTGAACCTCTCCCTCCTCCCACTCTTCACCCCTACATAGGCCCCTGTGTCTGTTGTTCTCCTCTTTGTGTCCATGAGTTCTCATCGCTTAGCTCCCACTTATAAGTGAAAACATGCAGTATTTGATTTTCTGTTCTTGCATTAGTTTGCTAAGGATAATGGCCTTATCTCAACCTTTTCTAAGTCTATTTTTATGTTCAGGCTGGCCTATCTCCTAAGTTCCATTCCCATCACGGAAAGCAGCACTACATGAATGCAACCCTAATAAAGCCAAGATACACATTGTTCAGGCCCAAATAGGTCATATTTTAAAAAGGACAGTCGGAGGGGAAAATAAGTCTCAAAGAAATTCATGTGTGAAGTGAAATAGGCCAAACACAAAAAGACAAAAATATTGTCTGAGTCCACTCATATGAGGTACCTAGAATAATCAAATTCATACAGACAGAAAGCAAAATAATGGTTATGGGAGCTAGGAGGAGGGGGAATAGGAAGTTAATGTTTAATAGGTAGAGTTTCAGTTTGGGAAGATAAAGTTCTGGAGATGAATAGTTGTGATGGTTGCACAACAATGTGCATGTACTTAATGCCATTGAAATATATACTTTAAAAAGGCTAACATGAGAAATTTTATATTGTGTATATTTTATAATTTTTAAAAAGAAATTCAATGCTTTTCTTGCATCTCTTGAGAGATGCTAATGAGATTCTAATCAATAACATTCCCATCCTTGTCATATATTTTTTAAAAATCTCTTCCCAATTTTCTCAAAGCTGCACATTCACCAACATCATTCTCTTCCAAACCCACCCCCAAATTTCTTAATACTGCACTCTGGTCACTACTTTATATCTTCCCCTTCTCCTCTCTTTCCTCATGAGCCCACAACATTTAAGCACACAAGAGATAGAACCTCTATCCAGGGGCAGAGAAAAGAAAAACTATGAGCAAGCAAGGTCCTCCACAGCAGGCAGGAGAAGGAAAAAGGCTAGAAGTAGGCACCAATAGTAATTTAATTTCATCACACTCATTTTATTCTATCCTTAATCTTTATCTAGCTTCAAGTACTGGTAATCATCTGAGATTTGGTGAATGAATCTGTATTTCACCTTCTCTATTGACATTCGTGATTTCAGTCTTCATTCAGATCATGCCTTAGCCCCTTATTTATCACATGTTTACACACTAATTAGAGGTTTTAGCAGTGGTTCTCAACTTTTGCTGTTCATTAGAATTACCTGGGGGAGCTTTCAAAAGTTAAGGCCACAACCCATAGCAACTAAGTCAGAGGGATCCAGGTAACTGTATTTTTTAAACTCCCAATGTGCAGCTAAGTTTGATAATCAGTGTTTTAGGGAAGTGCATCCCAAATTTTAATGTGCACATCAATTACATGGAGATCCTGTTAAAAGATCTGATTCTGATTCAAGAGGTCTGGGAAGGAGCCCCAAGATGCTGCATTTCAAATGAGTATCAAGGTAATGCTGAATTGGCTGTTGTTGGACTCCACTATGAATAGTGAGGCTTTAGGGAGCAAGAACCATTCAAGTTTCCTTTCTTAATGGAGCATTTATTACATAATACACAGCCAGTGATGGTGAAGTCACAACTGAGCCTCCCAGCATAAAGGTTCTGAAAGATGACTTGAGCCACAGCTGTAGTGCCCTGGGGACTATAGCTGCACCTCAGTTGCAGCTGTGTGTGTGTGTGTGCGCGCGTGTGCGTGCAGATGTGTGATACATATCTGTGTGCGTGTGCGCATGCCTGCGTGTGTGTGCGTGTCTGTGTGCGTGCGTGTGTGCGTGTGTGTGTCTGTGCGTGCACACGTGGGTGTGTGTGTGCGAGTGTGTGCGGATGTGTCTGCGTGCACGTGCGCATGTGTCTGTGTGCGTGTGCACGTGTGTGCATGCGTGTGCACGTGTGTGCGTGTGTCTGTGTGCGTGCGTGTGTGTGCTTATGCGTGCATACGTGCGCGCACGTGTGTGCACGCGTGTGTGTGTGTGCTGATTCAGCTGCTCTTCCTCTGCTTGTAGGTTGGTCTAGGTGAGGGCCCCAAATCAGCCATCGGCCACTTTTAAATTCAGGATCTTTAACAAGTTATTCAATTCTCTAACCCTCAGTGTCCTCATGTGTAAAATAGGGATAACAATGTCAACTATTTCACTGGGCTTTCCTGAGGATTAAGTGAGATACTCGTGTACAGTGCTGGCATGAGGCTTGCCATTAAACATGTCTGTCTTTATTTCTGCCCTGGCTGTCAAAGAAGAACCAACTTACTAATTCACTGTCTACCTCAAAAGTCTGTTTACAGATTCAGCTAACTGGTGGCTTCATTCTATGCGCTTTTTACCTCTGTCCCCACTACCAACTGCTGACTCCTTGTAAGTCCAGGTTTGCATTCCTCAGGAGTGGATTTGACTGGTTCAATCAGTCACCATCCACTATAGGCTATCCCAGTAGGACTCTGTGTTTGCACAAAATAACTTCTGTAGTAGAGCAGAGTGAATGTACAGATTGGCTTCCTTTGGTTAGGATTTGACTTATACTAGGCTACAGTATAATTTATATATAAGAAACCCTTAGAAAGAAATGGGCATATGGCAGGCAATCTAAGACTTCTTGGGAGAGGACAGTGGAGGTACCTTGCTCAACTTGCCTAGTACACTCAGCAAACATTTACTGAACATCTAATACATGCAAGGCATTCATTGTAGCCCCATCCATTGGGATCTGGGCTAACACCTGTATTTCTTTGTTCCAGATAGGAAGAGTAAAATACCCAGAGTTCCATTCCTTTTTGTACAAAGGGTAAAATAAAAATACCAAGATCTTTTCTCACTGAATACTGCTTTGGATTTGTAACGAATTTTGTGCTCAGAACTGCTACTCCAAAAGGAACAAAGATAACATCTCCAATTCTCAGAATTTGGTAAGGGGATAATAGCTAACATTGAGTGCTTATGATACACCAGGTACTGTTCTAAGTGCTTTATGTGGCTTAACTCATTTAATCCTCATAACAACCTTATCATGAGGTATTATTATCCCCATTTGGCAAACGGGAAACTGGGGTTAAAAGATGGCCAGTTCATACAGCTAGTAAGTGACAGTGCCAGGTCCCATCTCCAGTGGCCTGATCCAGAACCTCCATTCTATCTGCACTTCACTGTGCAGTGTCTCTGGCCCTGTCTAGAGTCTGCTCAGATTGATGGTGGCACAGCTGCTACATCAACATATACCCACCTTGATTTTTGCAGAGATGTCTCACAAATGGTAACATTCTCATGTATATACCATGGAAATATATATAACAGCTGGCCTTCTAGCAGGGACCTAAAAGGATATTAAAAGATAAACTTGCAATGCCTACTGTTTATGTCAAAAAGCAAATCATTCATAAACCTCAATATTATTACTATTATTTGGAACCAGTAACAATTAAAATTTGCTGCTTTCTTGCATATATATGTCATAGGAACTTTTTGTGGTTGCCTAGAATCTGAAGCTCATTCCTATTTGGGGGAAGAATGCACTGTGCAACTTCCTAAAGACCAGATTTTTCCTTTCTCTTTCCTCCTGTCAAACCCTCTAGGCCAGACATGTGACCTAGACTTTAACCAGTCAGATATTCCTGCCCAGAACTTGAATACCAAGAAATAAGGTAAGTGGAAGATTCATCCTGAGGACACAGGAGAGGGCAGCAAGGCCAGTCACACCAGCATCAGGAACCAGGGGCAGCTGCAGCATTACATCTGCCAATTGTTGCTGGGCATGATGTTGGCTGAGGCCTGCTGCCTAACTTCTCCCTAGGACTACAATAACAAAGTACAGGCATACCTTGGAGATACTATGGGTTCAGTTTTAGACCACTGCAATAAACCAAAAATCACGATATAGCAAGTTGCACATATTTTTTGTTTTTCCAGTCCATAAAAAGTTACATTTACACTGTTGTGTAGTCTACAATTAAAAATACTTTATTGCTCAACAATGCTAAAAATCATCTGAGCCTTCAGAGAGTCATAAACTTTTTGCTGGTGGAGGGTCCTGCCTCAATGTTGACGGCTGCTGACTGCTCAGGGTGGTAATTGGTGAACTTGGGGGGGCTGTGGCACTTTCTGAAAATAGGGCAAAAATTGAGTATGCACATCAATTAATGCTTCCTTTCATGAAAGATTTCTCTGTAGCATGAGATGCTGTTTGATCGCATTTTGTCCACACTAGAACTCTTTTAAAATTGGAGTCAAACCTCTCAAACCCTGTTGCTGCTTTTCAAATAAGTTGATGTAATATCTTTTGTTGTCATTTCAACAATGTTCACAGTATCTTCAGGAGTAGATTCCATTTCAAGAAACCACTTTCTTTGCCCATGCATAAGAAGCAACTCCTCATCCATTCAAATTTTATAATGAGATTGTTGAAATTCAGTCACATCTTTAGGCTCAACTTCTAATTATAGCTGTCTTGCTAGTTGTATCACTTCTGGCTTCAGTGGAGGAAGTCTTGAAACCCTCAAAGTTGTACGTGAGGGTTGAAATCAACTTCTTCAAAACTCCTATTAATGTTGATATTTTGGCCTCCTCCTATGAATCACAAATGTTCTTAAATAGCATCTAGAATGGTAAATCCTTTCCAGGTTTCACATTTACTTTGCCCAGATCCATCAGAGGCTACAGCCTTACAAAATGCATTTATTAAATAATAAGACTTGAAAGTCAAAATTACTCCTTGATCCACGGGCCATAGAAAGGATGTTGTATTAGCAGGCATGAAAACAACATTCATCTTCTTGTACATCTCCATCAGAGCTCTTGGGTGACTAGGTGTGTTGTCACTGAGCAGTCTTATTTTAAAAGGAATCTTTTCTCTGTGAGCAGTAGATCTCAACAGTGGGCTTAAAATACCCAGGAAACCATAGGTGTTTTGCCATCCAGGTATCGTTGTTTCATTTGTAGAAAACAGGCAGAGTAGATATAGCGTAATTCTTAAGGGTCCTAGGATTTTCAGATTCATTGACGAGTATTGGCTTCAACTTCAAGTACCAGCTGCATTAGACCCTAACAAGAGAGTCAGCCTAGCCTTTGAAGCTTTGAAGCCAGATATTGACTCCTCCTTTCTGTGAAAGTCCTAGATGTCATCTTCCAATAGAAGGCTGTTTTTTGTACATTGGAAATCTGTTTAGTGTAGCCACCACCATCAATCATCTTAGCTAGATCTTCTGGATAACTTGCAGCTTTTCCATCAGTGCTTGCTGTTTCACCTTGCACTTTTATGTTATGGAGATGGCATCTTTCATTAAACCTCACGAACTAACCTCTGCTAGTTTCCAACTCTTCTTCTGCAGCTTCCTTACCTCGCATAGCCTTCACAGAATTGAAAAGCATTAAGGCTTTTTTCTGGACTAGGCTCTGACTTAAGAGAATGTTGTGGCTGATTTGATCTATTATCCAGACCACTAAATTTTTCTCCCCATCACCAATAAGGCTGTTTCTCTTTTTCATTCATGTGTGTACCAGAGTAGCATTTTTAACTTTCTTCAAGCGCCTTTCCTTTGCATTCACAGCTTGGCTGTTTGGTGCAAGGAGTTTTCAGCCTATCTCAGCTTTCAACATGCCTTCCTCACAAAGTTTAATCATTTATAGCTTTTGATTTCAAGTGAGAAATGCGTGACTCTTGGAACACTTGGAGGCCACTGTGGGGTTATTAATTTGCCTAATTTCAATATTATAGGGAAATGGCTGGTCAGTGAAACAGTCAGAAAACACACAACATTTATCAATTATGTGCCTTATTACATGGGTGTGGCTTGTGGCACCCCAAAATAATTACAACAGGAACATAGAAGTTTACTGATTACAGATCATGATAACAGATATAACCACAAGAAAAAGTTTGAAATATTACAAGAATTAACAAAAGTTTGAAATGTTGCAAGAATTAACAAAATGTGACGCAGACACATGAAGTAAGCACATGCTGTTGGAAAAATGGTGTCGATAGACTTGCTCAGCGCAGGGTTGTCACAAGCCTTCAATTTGTAAAAACCGCAATATCTACAAAGTCCAATAAAATGAGGTATCCCTATACCACTAACTGGTAGCTTTAAAACTACAGAAACTTATTTTCTCACAGTTCTAGAAGTTAGAAATCTGAAATCAAGGTACTGTCAGGACCTTGCTTGCTCCAAAGACTCTAGGAAAGATCCATTTTTGTCTCTTCTAGCTTCTAGGGCTTGCTGGCAATTTTTGGCATTCCCTGGTTTGTGACAACAAAACTCCAATTTCTGCCTTCATCTTGACAGGCCTTCTTCCCTTCTTTGTCTCTGTGCGTAAATCTCCATTCCTTTCTCTTACAAAGATACCAGTCACTGGATTAGGAACCATCCTAATGTAGTATGACCACATTTTAACTTGATTATATCTGCAAAGACTCTATTTCCAGATAAAGTTACCTTGAGATATCAGGGATAAGGAGTCCACCATATTTGGGGGTTGGGGTGGAGCACAATTCAACCCATAACACCGATATCCCTGCCAAGTTTCTGGATCTGGATCTCCATCCATCCCAGTGACCTTGTGGGTCATCCAGTATTTTTCTTATAAGGTAACCCTTAAGCAACACAGGTTTGAACTGCACAGGTCCAGTCATATGTGAATTTTTTTCAATAAAATTCACCCCCAGTGTGCCTGCCTCTCCTGCCTCCCCCTTCACCTCCTCTACCTCATCTGCCTCTGCCACCCTGAGACAGCAAGACCAACTCTTCCTCCTCCTCTTCAGCCTACGCAACATGAAGATGATGATAAAGACCCTTATGATCACCTACTTCCACTTAATGAATAGTAAATATATTTTCTCCTTATAATTTTCTTAATAGCATTTTCTTTTCTCTAGCTTCCTTTTTTGTAAGAATACAGGATATAATATACAACATATGTGTTAATCGACAGTTATGTTATTGGTAAAGTTTTCGGTCAACAGTAGGCTTTTAGTAGTTACATTTTTGAGGACTCCAAAGTTATGTGTGGATTTTCAACTTCATGGGGGTTGGCACCCCTAACCCTGCATTGTTGAAGGGTCAACTGTACACTCTTTTTCTACTTAAAATCTGTGGAATTAGTTTTGCTGCTTGCAACTATTGCAGCTATAAACCCTGACCTGTTTTGTCTCTAATTCAATTTCCTTGACCTCCCATCTGAGAGTCATCATCAAGATTCACTAGAGATGAGCAGAACAGTGACTTTCTGATGACAAAGACCCATTTGCTTTAAGCCCAAGGTGAAGATTCCCATCCCACTCTCTGAATCAAGCAGACTGAGGAAGTGACATCCCAGGCCCTTGTTGAAGAATTCGCATTCACCAGTCCCAAACCTCATTACTGAAATGCCAGCAGAACCTTTTGATTTCCTAAATTATGAGTTTGTTCTCAAGCTATATCTCATTCTGGAGCAGAATTCAACTAATTTTTGCCTTTGGGGCCTATGGATGGTGTGAGGGCTGTTTCAGTGGAAAGGACCACACTGCTTGCATTAGATCTCAGAGATGTTGCCCCAGTCTGTATAATTTTCATCAAGTCATGACAGCAGCACCAAAGGGGCTAGCCATAATTTCAATTGTGTTTGGTCTAAAATTTCCAAAGCCTCATCAACGCTCTTAGGAACAATAACATTATGCCAGAAAGAGCTGCAGAGGAAACAAAACATTATGGGGTTCTAAGAAACATGGTAATAAAAGACAGCTGAATTTTAAAAGAAAAAAAAAAAACTATGTCATTGACTTTAAGGAAATAAAAACACATTTAAACTTACTGAATAAGTCATCTTCACAAATGGCCGTTAGGAGAAGAGTGGTAATGTTACTTTTTGATTTGCCCTGCTATGCTTCTTTTTATGCCCTGCCCCTTGCCAACTTCATGGAATTGTGGTAGGGCTAGGGACCACATAAGCTTGGAACTGCCTGAAACTATCTTTGCCATCATTTGTAGAAAGCCTGTTTGAGAATGAACCAACCCAGGAAAGAAGAATCAAATAGATATATACAAAGTTATTATTTCATTGAGTCCCTCAATCTAGCCATACCTAAAAATATCCATTAAACTTCAAAGATTTTTGAGTCAATAATTTGTGTTTGTTCGTTTAAGCTGGTGTGAGTTTGAGCTCTAGCCTTACAAATGACAATGTGCTATCAAGTGCCCATATCTATTTTGACCTAATTTCTTTGGACTGCTATTGGCAAGGGACTATTGTGTTGATGAACCACAGATTTCAACTGGGATGATGGTTTCTGAATTTCTGTCATCTGGCACACTGTTGGAAACGTGCACACAAAAATACACACATAAGCTAATGGAGAAGCACGTTTGTCAGGCAATCTTTTGGCACATGCATATTATTGAATTATGATTACACCTAAGGGCATGACCAACAGGAAAGTAAATCAACTAACTGGAGGAGCAAAGTCATTTATTCTATCCAACTCGAGCTCTGTACATCCTTGCCTTACCACATCAAACCAACAACATGGGAATTTACCTTCCTGAGCTTCAGCATTGTCTGTTTTTTTAGTGAAGCTGTGCGATTACATCTCGACTCAGCATGTTCACAGACAACATATGGGTAACATGGCTCCCAGCTAGACCAGTCTCCTATACCTCTCATCCTACTTCTCCCAACCCAGTTCTTCCAAAACCCATGGGACTAGCCTGAACGTCTTCATTCATTCACACGTTTATACAATAAATAAGTACTGGGCACTCACGATGTGCTGAGCCCAGGTGTAGGCACTACGAACTCAGCAATGAACAGAATAGAGTAAGATCTTGCCCTTGTAAAGTTTGTACCTACTTCTACTGGGAGAAGATAGCCAACAAACAAATTTTATGTAGATATATGTTACATGGTGATAAATGTTATGGAGAAAAATTAAATGGGGTCAAAATGAGAGGAATGCAGAGTGAGTGGCTATTTCACATATGGTGAAATTGTGAACCTTGTAGGTTACTGTGGGAAGACTATGCCAAGCCAAGGGAACAATATGTGCAAAGGCACTGAAATAAGAATTTCGAGGAGGCCAGTGTAGCTGAAGAGGAGGTAATAAGGGGCAGTGAGCTAGAAGATGAGGTGAGAGGTGTTAGAGAGGGAAAGGGTGACAGAGAATATTTGGAGCATTTGTATGTCATGGTAAGAACTCTGGGCTTTATTCTATTATTTGAAAAACAAACGAACAAAAAACCATGGGATGCTATAAGTAAAGGAGTCACATAACCTGACTTAAAGTTTTAAAGACTGTTCTGTCCACTGTGTTGAGAATATAACTGGTATTAAGGACAGAAGCAAGGATACCAAGGAGATCATGAAAATAGTAGTGCAGGGGGTAAGAAGTAGTTGAATGTTGGATATATTCTGAAGGTAGAGACACCAACAGAATGGGATGTAAGCAAAAATTTTCATAAATCTCTCCAAGAGTTTTGGCCTAAGCAACGAAAGAAATGGAATTGTCAGTTACTGTGATGCATAGATTTAGAAATGGGGAAGGAATCACAGTGTAGTTATAACATATTAAGTTTGAGATACCTATCAGATATGCATGTAGAATAGATAATTAGCTAAAAGAGCCTGAAGTTAAGGGAAAATTTCTGGACTGGAGACATATATTTGGGAGTTATCAGAATATAGATGAAATTAAAATCATGGACTGGATGAAATCACTTAAGAAGCGGGTCCATACAAAGGAGAAGAGAAGAGGTTTAAGGACTATGTTGTTGAGCAGCCTGATGTTTAGAGGTGGAGGAGAGAGGAGGCCCAGCAAAAGAAAATGAGAAGGAACAGCATGTAAAGCAGGATGAGAACCAAAAGGTTCTTGGAGCACAAGTTAAGGAGAAAAGAACCACAGCAACATTTCAGGAAAGAAAGAGTAGTTAATGGGATCAAATGCTGAGATAGATCAAATAAGATCAGGACTAACAATTACTACTGGATTTGGCTACAAGGAAGCCATTGGAGTAGGTACAAAAGGAACAAGAGGAAGTAAATTGGAAATAGGTACTACTGACAACTCTTTTGAAGAGTTCGCTGTATACAGCAATAGAGAAATAGAGCTATAGCTGGAGAGAAATGTGGGGGAAAGAGAGAATTTTCATTTAAGATGTGCAGAATTTCAGCATGTTTGTATGCTGTGGGGATGATCCATTAGAGACGGTAAATTTTGATGATGCAATGGGGACAGGAGGCAAGTACTGGAACAATATTCTTTAGTAGGCAAGACCAGTAGAGCCTAGTGCGCAACTATAGGAGTTAGCCTTAGGTAGATATATAGATAATTTTTCCGCCATAACAGAAGGGAAGGCAGAGTATAAAGATGAAGACGCATATAGGTGAATAGATGAGGCAACAGGATCATGTATAAATCTTCATCTGACTGCTTCTATTTTCAAAGTAAAATAGGAAGCAGATTCATCAGCTGAGAGTGAGGATGAGGG
This sequence comes from Mandrillus leucophaeus, assembly GCF_000951045.1. Taxonomy (NCBI): domain Eukaryota; kingdom Metazoa; phylum Chordata; class Mammalia; order Primates; family Cercopithecidae; genus Mandrillus; species Mandrillus leucophaeus. The sequence goes on along the minus strand of NW_012106475.1, from coordinate 2,545,027 downwards.
AAAAAATTGCAAGGCTTGAAGAGAGGTGAAAAGAGTTGCCTAGGAAAGTAGGAAAAGCCTGAAATAAGACAATGTGATAGAACCCCTGCGTGGCACAAAGGGCCTGCATGGGTCAGTGGTCATCTTCCTACTGTGGGTTTTGGGCACTATGGTGAAGGGGATGATGTCCACAGGTGTTTGGAGTCAAGGGTGGGAGAGGGCAGAAGTGAACAGTCATTTACTTTTTTAAAAAATTGTTTGTTTGCATGTTTGAGAGCTCTTTTGCCCAAGCTGGAGTGCAGGGCTGGCTTCATGGCTCACTGGAGACTTGAACTCCAGGGCTCAAGCGATCCTCCCACCTCAGCTTCCTAGGTATCTGGGACTTCAGGCACGCCACCACACCTGGCGATTTTTTTTTTTTAAATAGAGATGGGGCCTCATTGTATTACCCAAACTGGTCTGAAAGGTCTGGCCTCAAGCCTCCTGAAGTGTCAGGGTTACAGTGTGAGCCACCATGCCCAGCTGTGAGCAGCCATTTAAAAGTAAGCTAAGATTTAAGACATACAAGTAAACACAGGTCTACAGTACAAATGTGAAAAGTGCCTGAAATCTTAAAGGCAAAAAGTTAGATATAATTTGAACATACTCTTCGAAATAAAATCAGGGAATTTCACAACTTAAAATGAAAATGACCTTAGTGATTTTCTCATCTGAATTGACTTTACAACATTTGAAAATCAAGGGCCTATAAAAGTAGATGACTTGTCCAAGACCACAAGCTTAGTTAGCAGAAGACACAAGTCTAGACGTTAGTCCTCAATCTTCATCCACTAGTCTTTCCTTTCTCATTTAGTGGCAGAGGACAAGGAAATTTCAGGCTGGTCCTCTTTTACTCATTGCATATCCAGGCCTTCCTTTCTCTTAATTGTTCCATCAGTTACCTTCCATAATGAAGTCCTCTTGGTATCTCTCACAGTCACCCAGCCTCCTCTTAGCACCTCAGCCAAGTGGGTACTTCATTGGAGCTTTAAATCTAGTGCCTTAACCTGGATTGAGAGCCCAGTCTCAGGAAAGTATGAGTTGGGCTTCCCCTAGAAGGAAGAAAGGGGGGTTGTCTCACCAAAATTCAACAGCTGATTTCTCTAGACTTAACAGACAGCACCGTGGTGCCCAGGTGCCAGTGATAAGGGCACTGCATTCTCTTAGCCCTACTTTTGTTCTGGTCAGAGAGAAGCACAAGACATTTTTCAAGCCATAAGCCATATGTGCTCTTTGGACCAACAAACATCAAGCCTTTGCATTAAGAAGAAAATAAATCTGAACCAACAAGTTTGGGTACAGCCTGCAGCTTGTGTCCCATCTGAATACCATTTGAGCACAACTGGTTAAAGTTCTTCAAATGATGGCTCTTGTTATCTATAAAATTAAGACTAAACCAGAGATCAAGGAATTTCAACTGGAAGCTATATCCTGTCTCCAGTCTCCCATCTTGGTGTAATTTAAGTGAGTTACAGGCCCCTTTAAATTCACTTATTTAAAACAGATACTCATCCAAAGAGGCACTCTATAAACATTTGGCACATCTTGATGAGCACTTCAATTGTCCTTCAAAGGCAATGGAAACAACCTCAAAACCAATTACTTATGCTCTCCTCCAAGAAGTCCATTAATTGGAATGAGGGCCTGCCTCTGGCTGAGTGTGTCCTCTCCTTTCTTTCATGTGGAACAATTGTCCCTTCGGAGAAACAGTAGTACAGTTTCAGACAATCTTTTAAAATGTATATCTTATTTATATAGTATAGAGGTAAAGGGTATTGATGTGAACCAGGAGTTAACGTATGTAACAAAGTATAGAGTCTTATGTCTGTTCTCTCTTCTCCTGGTTGAAACAATTTAAAAAGTGAAAAGAAATTTACACACCTTGATTCCCCACATGCTGAATGAAATACTGGGAATGGAATCTCCTAAATAAAACAAACCTTTTTTAAAAAGCTTTTATTATTTATTTTTTAAAATCTTTGTGAGTACATAGGTGTATATATTTATGGGGTACATGAGATGTTTTGATGCAGGCATACAATGTGAAATAAACACATCACGGAGAACGGGGTATCCATCCCCTCAAGCATTTATCCTTTGAGTTATAAACAATCTAGTTATACTCTTTAAGTTATTTTAAAATGTACAATTAAGTTATTATTGACTATAGTCACCCTACTGTGCTATCAAATAAATAGTAGGACTTGTTCATTCTTTTTATTTATTTTTTACCCATTAATCATTCCCATCTCCCTCCCCTCGCCCCCGCCCCAGCCCCCTGCTACCCTTCCCAGCCTCTGGTAGCCATCCTTCTACTCTCTACGTCCATGAGTTTAATTGTTTTGATTTTTAGATCCCGCAAATAAGTGAGAACATGCAATGTTTGTCTTTCCATGCTTGGCTTATTTCACTTAACATAATCTCCAGTTCCATACCTGTTGTTGCAAATGACTGCATCTCACTCTTTTTTATGACTGAATAGTACTCCACTGTGTCTATGTACCACATTTTCTTTATCCATTCACCTGTTGATGGAAACTTAGGTTGCTTACAAATTTTAGCTATTGTAAACAGTGCTGCAACAAACATAGAAATGCAAATATTTCTTCAATATACTGATTTCCTTTGGAGTATAGTCCCAGAACTGGGATTGCTGGATCACATTGTAGCTCTATTTTCAGTTTTTTGAGGGATCTCCAAACTGTTCTCCACAGTGGTTGTCCTAATTTACATGTCCACCAACAGTGTACAAGGGTTCCTTTTCCCCAAAACCTTGCTAGCATTTGTTATTGCCTGTCTTTTGGGTATAAGCCATTTTAACTGGAGTGAGATATCTCATTGTAGTTTTAATTTGCATTTCTCTGATGATCAGTGATGTTGAGTACCTTTTTTATATGTCTGTTGGCCATTTTTATGTCCTTCTTTTGAGAAATATCTATTCAAATCTTTTGCTCATTTTTCAATCAGGTTATTAGATTTTTTTCCTGCACAGTTGTTTGAGTTCTTTATATATTCTGGTTGTTAAGTCCTTGTCAGCTGGGTAGTTTGCAAATATTTTTTCCCATTCTGTGGGTCATGTCTTCACTTTGTTGATTGTATCCTTTGCTGTGCAGAAACTTTTTAACTTGATGTGATACTATCT
>NW_012106475.1:2482483-2541675 GCF_000951045.1 Mandrillus leucophaeus | reverse complement strand
GTCTTAGAGATTTTCTCCAATGTTTTCTTATAGTAGCTTCATAATTGGAGTTCTCAGATTTAAGTATTTAATCCATTTTGATTTGATTTTTGTATATGTCAAGAAATAAGGGTCTAGTTTCATTCCTCTGCATATGGATATCCAGTTTTCCCAGCATCATTTATTGAAGAGACTGTCTTTTCCCCAGTGTATGTTCTTGGCACCTTTGTTAAAAATGAGTTCACTGTAGGTGTGTGGGTTTATTTCTGGGTTCTCCATTCTGTTCCATTGGTCTATGTGTCTGTTTTTATGCCAGTACCATGCTGTTTTGGTTACTATAGCTCTGTAGTATAAATTGAAGTCAGGTAATGTGATTCCTCCAGTTTTGTTCTTTTTGCTTAGGATACCTTTGGCTATTTTGGGTCTTTTGTAGTTCCATATGGGTTTTAGAATGTTTTTTTCTATTCTGTGAAGAATGTCATTGGTATTCTCACAGGAATTGCATTGAGTCTATATATTGCTTTGAGTGGTATGGACATTTTAACAATACTAATTCTTCCAATCCATGAACATGGAATATGTTTCCATTTTTTGGTGGTCTCTTCAATTTCCTTCATCAGTGTTTTATAGTTTTCATTATAGAGATATTTTGCTTCTTTGGTTAAGATAATGCCTAGGTATTTAATTTTATATGTGGCTATTATAAATGGGGTTACCTTTTTTGTTTTTCACATTGTTCACTGTTGACATATAGAAATACTACTGATTTTTATACGTTGACTTAGTATCATGCAACTTTACTAAATTTGTTTATCAGTTATAGTTTTCTTGTGGAGCCTTTAGGCTTTTCCAAACATAAGATCATATCATCTGCAAACAAGGATGATTTGACTTATTTCTTTCCAGTTTGGATACCCTTTATATCTTTCTCTTGTCTCAGTGCTCTGGCTAGCACTTGCTGTACTATGTTGAATAACAATGGTGACAGTGGGCATCCTTGTCATGTTCCAGATTTTAGAGGAAAGGCTTTCAGTTTTTCCCCATTCAGATGATACTATCTGTGGGTCTGTCATATATGGCTTTTATTATGTTGAGGTATGTTCCTTTTATCCTCGGTTTTTTGAAGGTTTTTTATCATGAAGGGATGTTGAATTTTATCATATGCTTTTTCAGCATCAATTGAAATGATTATATGGTTTTTTCCTTTATTTTGTTGATATGGTATATCACATTGATTGATTTGCATCCATTGAACCATCCTTGCATCACAGGAATAAATCCCACTGGGTGATGATAAATGATCTTTCTAATGTATTGCTTATGATTTCCTTGAATTTTATTGAAGATTTCTGCATCAATTTTCTTCAGAGATGTTGGCCTGTAGTTTGCTTTTTTGATGTGTCTTCATCTGGTTTTGGTATCAGGGTAATACTGGCCTTGTAGAATCAGTTTGGAAGAATTCTCTCCTCCTGTTTTTCAGAATAGTTTGAGTAGAATTGGTGTTAATTCTTTAAATGTCTGGTCCCAGGTTTTTCTTTAGTGGGACACTCTTTATTATGGCTTTGATTTTGTTACTTGTTATTGTTCTGTTCAGATTTTGGATTTCTCCATGGTTCAATCTTGGTATGTTGTATGTATCTAAGATTCTGTCAGTTTCTTCTATATTTTCCAATATATTGGCGTATAGTTGCTCACGGTAGCCACTAGTGATTCTTTAAATTTCTGCAGTATCAGTTGCAATCTCTCCTTCTTCATTTCTAATTTTATTTATTTGGATCTTCTCTCTTTTTTTTTCTCAGTCTGGCTGAAGGTTTGTCGATTTTGTTTATCTTAAAAAAATAACTTTTTGTTTCTCTGATATTTCGTATTGTATATTTTCATTTCAATTTCATTAATTTCTACTCTAATCTTTATTATTTCTTTTCTCTCCTAATTTTGGGTTTGGTTTGCTCTTGCTTTTCTAGTTCCCTTAAGATACATCATTAGACTGTTCATTTGAAGTTTTTCCTCTTTTTTGATGTATCCACATACAGCTGTAAACTTCCCCCTTAGTACTGTTTTTGCTGAATCCCACAGGTTTTGGTATATTGTGTCTCCATTATCATTTGTTTCAAGAAATTTTCCATTTACTTCTTGATTTCTTCATTGACCCACTGGTCATTCAAGAGCATATTGTTTAATTCCCATGTATTTGTATAGCTTCCAAAATTCCTTGTTATTAATTTATAGTTTTATTCCATTGTGATCAGAGAAGATGCTTACTATTATTTCAATTTTTTAAATGTTTTAAGACTTGTTTTGTGCCCTAACATATGGTCTATCCTTGAGAATGATGCATGTGCTAAGGAAAAGAATGAGTATTCTGCAGTTCTTGGATAAAATGTTCTGGAAATATCTATTAGATCCATTTGATCTATAGTACAGATTAAATCTGATGTTTCTTTTTTAATTTTCTGTTTGGAAAATCTGTCCAATGCTGAAAGTGGGGTGTTGAAATCTCCAGCTATTATTGTATCTCTCTTTAGTTTGAATAATATTTCCTTTATATATCTGGGTGCTCCAGTGTTGGGTACATATATATTTAAAATTGTTATATTCTCTTGCTGAATTGAGCCCTTTATCATTTTATAGTGACCTTTGTCTCTTCTTATATTTTTTGTCTTTGAAATCTATTTTGTGTGATGTAAGTATAGCCAGTCCTGATCTTTTTTGGTTTCCATTGGAATGGAATATCTTTTCCCACCCCTTTATTTTCAATCTATGTGTATCTTTATAGGTGAAGTGTATTTCTTGTAGGCAGCAGACCAATGGGTCTTGTTTTTTCATCCATTCAGCCTGTGTCTTTTGATTGGAAAGTTTCATTTACATAAAATGTTATTGATAAGTAAGGACTTAACTCCTGCCATTTTGTTATTTCTTTTCTGTTTGTTTTGTGGTCTTCTCTTCCTTCTTTCTTTCATTCCTGTCTTCCCCTAGTGAAGGTGGTTTTCTCTAGTGAATGATTTAGTTTCTTGCTTTATATTTTTTGTGTGTTCACTGTATGATTTTTGATTTGAGGTTACCATGAGGCTTGCAAATACCACCTTATAACCCATTATTTTAACCAGAAAACAACTTAATACCATTTGCATAAACAAGGAAAAAGAAAACTATTAAAAACTCTATGCTTTAACTTTGTCTCCCCGCTTTTTAACTTTTTGTTGTTTCTCTTTTTTTCCGAGACAGAGTTTTGCTCTGTTGTCCAGGTTGGAGTGCAGTGGCATGATCTCGGCTCACTGCAACCTCCACCTCCTGGGTTCAAGCAATTCTCCTGCCTCAGCCTCCTGAGTAGCTGGGATTACAGGCACATACCACCACACCAGGCTAATTTTTGTATTTTTCAGTAGAGACAGTGTTTCACCATGTTGGCCAGGCTGGTCTTAAACTCCTGACTTCAAGATCCACCCACCTCGGCCTCCCAAAGTGCTGGGATTATGGGTGTGAGCCACTGCGCATGGCCTGTTGTTTCTCTTTATATCTTATTGTACTATGTCTTAAAACATTGTTGTAGTTATTATTTTTGATTAGTTCATCATTTAGTCTTTCTACTTAGGGTAAGAGGAGGTTACATACCACAGTTTCACTGTTATAATATTCTGTATTTTTCTGTGTACTTACTATTGCCAGTGAGTTTTGTACCTTCAGGAGATTATTTATTGTTCATTAATGTCCTCTTCTTTCTGATTGAAGTACTCCCTTTAGCATTTCTTGTAGGATACGTCTGGTATTGATCCCTCAGCTTTTGTTTGTCTGGGAAAGTCTTTATTTTTCTTTCAAGTTTGAAAGGTATTTCTACTGGATATACTAATCTAAGGCAAAAGTTTTTTTTTCCTTCAGCACTTTAAATATGTATTGCCACACTCTCCTGGCCGGTAGAGTTTCCCCTGAAAAGTCTGCTGCCAGACACACTGGGGCTTCATTGTATGTTATTTCTTTTCTCTTGCTTGCTTTTCGGATCCTTTCTTTATCTTTGACCTTTGGGAGTTTGACTATTAAGTCTCCTTTGGAGACTACCTTAGAGGTCTCTGACAGACACACTGGGGCTTCATTGTATGTTATTTCTTTTCTCTTGCTTGCTTTTTGGATCCTTTCTTTATCTTTGACCTTTGGGAGTTTGACAATTAAGTCTCCTTTGGAGACTACCTTGGAGGTCTCCTTAAATTTGCTTAGTGTTCCATAACCTTCCTGTACTTGGATATTAATATCTTTCTCTAGATTTGGGAAGTTCTCTTTTATTATCCCTTTGAATAAACTTTCTACCCTTATCTCTTTCTCTACCTCCTCTTTAAGGCCAATAACTCAGATTTTCCCTTTTGAGGCTATTTCCTAGATCCTACAGGCATGCTTCATTGTTTTTTATTCTTTTTTGTCTCCTCTAACTGTATTTTCAAATAGCCTGTCTTCAAGTTCACTACTTTTTTCTTCTGCTTGATCAATTCTGCCATTAAAGGACTCTGATGCATTCTTCAATATGCCAACTGCATTTTCAGCTCCAGAATTTCTGGTTGATTCTTTTTAATTATTTCAATCTCTTTGTTAAATTTATATGATAGAATTCTAAATTCCTTCTCTGTGTTATCTTGAATTTCTTTGAGTTTCCTCGACTCAGTTATTTTGAATTCTCTGAGAGGTCAAATGTCTTATTTAGTGTCCTATTTAGTTCATTTGGTGAGGTCATGTTTTCCTGCATGGTGTTGATGCTAGTAGATGTTCTTCAGTGTCTGGGCATTGAAGAGTTAGGTAGTCTTCACTGTCTGGGCTTATTTGCAGCCACCTGTCTTGGGAAGGCTTTCCAGATATTTGAAAGGACTTAGATGTTGTTATCTAAGCTGTATCTGCTTTAAGGGGCACCCCAAGCCACAGTAACACTGTGGTTCTTGCGGACTCACAGAAGTACCACTTTGATGGTCTTAGACAAGATCTGGAAGAATTCTCTGGATTATCAGGCAGAGACTCTTGTTCCCTTCCCTTACTTTCTCTCAAACATAAAGTCTCTCTCTCTGTTCTGAGCCATCTAAAGCTGGGGGTGGAGTGACACAAGCACCTCTATGGCACTCACCACTGTGACCGCACTGGGTCAGACCAGAAGCCAGCACAGCACTGGGTCTAACCCAAGGCCTGCTATAACCACTTTCTGGCTACTGCCTATGTTCACTCAAGGCCACAGGACTCTACAATCAGCAGGTGGCAAAGTGAGCCAGGCCTGTGTCCTTCCCTTCAGGGTGGTAAGGTCCCCTAGGCCCTGGGCGGGTATAGAAGTGCTGTCCGGAGTCAGGGACTAAAGTAAAAAAAGACCTTAGAAGTTTACCTGGTATTCTACTGTATTGTAGCTGAGCTGGCACTCAAACCACAAGATATAGTCCCTCCCACTCTTTCGTCCCCTTTTCAAAGGCAGAGGAGCCTCACCCTACAGGCACCATCAACCCAGGCCATGAGGAGTACCAACAGACTACTACTGATGTTCCCTTACAGCCCAAGGTCTCTTCAGTCAGCTTGGCATGAATACCGCCTGGCTTGGGACTCATCCTTCAGGGAAGTGGTCTCCCTTCTGGCCCAGGGCAGGTCCAGAAATGCCATCCAAGAGTCAAGATTTATAACTGGGAACCCCACGAGCCTGCTTGGTTTTCTACCCCACTGTGACCATGCTGGTACTTAAGGTGCATGAAAAAGTCCACTTTACTTTTTCCTCTGCTTTTCTCAAGCAGAAGGAGTTTTGCTCTATAGCCACCACAGCTAGTTATGTGCTGAGTCTCACCTGAGACCAGCAGGTCTCAGAGGCTCACCCAAGACCTTTGATGTAGTACCTGGGTATCACTGCTGGTTATTCAGGGCCCAAGGGCTCTTCATTTAGCAGGTGATGAATGCTGCCAGGACTGGGTCCTTTTCTTCAATGTAGTGGGTTCCCTTCTGGCCCAGGGTGTGTGTACAAATGTCATCTGGGAGCTAAGGCCTGCACTGGGGATCTCACGACTTTGACCAGTGCCATATCTTGCTGTGGCTGAGCTGATATTCTAGATGCAAGACAAAGTCCTCCCCACTCTTCCTTCTCTTCTCCTCAAGCAGAAGGAAGAGGTCTCTTTTAGAGCCATGAGCTGTGCGCCCTGGGGTTAGGGGACAGGTGATGCCAGCACTCTCTTGGCTTTCCCTGGCTGGTGTCTCAGTATGTTGCATGCACCCCCCAGTCCACTGTCTCTGGGCCTAGTTCAGCACTAGGACTCACCTATGAGTTGCAGTCCTTATGGACTAGATTGCCTTTCAAGATTACCTGGAGACACAGAGCTGCTGGGCGTGGTGAAGGGGTGGCAACAATGATTCAGGACTGTTTTTTTCTATCTCTTCAGAGCCTCTTTCAGCAATATAAAGTTAAAACCAGGCACTATGAGTGCTCACCTGATTTTTGGTTCTTATGAAGGTGTTTTTCTGTGTAGATAGTTGTTAACTTGTCGTCCTTCTATGAGGGACAATCAGTGGAGCTTTCTATTCTGCCACCTTGTTCCCTAAAACAAATCTTTAAAACGGGGCCTACATACTCTGTAAAAAATTAGAATGAATTAATTGGTGGCAAAATCATCTTAGTGAACACATTACACACCAGTACTAGAGGGCTGAGGATCAAGACACTGCATATTTTAACGAACGGGTCATGTAACCTATTTGGAGTACAGTGTTGATTTTATATATATCTATAAAATATATCTTTTGGTCAACAATTCTACACTTGCAAATAAACTAAAAAACCATGGATAGACAAAGATTCAGCTACAAAGATGACAATTACTGCATTATTCATAATACAGTCATGAAAAAATTAGAAACTACACATTAAGATATTAGTACATCCATACATGAATTATGCAGCAACTAAAAGTGATGATACAGAAGAATGACATAAGATATTCTCAATATATTAGGTTTTAAAAGTAAGACATAAAAACAGCGTTCATGGCAAAAACTTACACAGTATATATATACACACACATACATACTATGAATATATATATATATATTCATAGAAAAGAGACTGGAGAGAAATTCATTAAGGTATTAATAGAATGGTGATAGAACTGTAGAATTTTTGTCTGTGTTTTCTTATCTTTCCTATGGTCATAATTGTCATAGATTGAGTTCCCTTTGCAAACAGTTTCTCAGATTTTCCTGCTCTCAGTAACAACGTCCATAAAAGACTGCTCACAGAAACAACACTTATAAGAAGTGAGGAAAGCAGGGTCAGGCAGAAGAGGAAGTTGAGCTGCAATTGCAATAGAGACCTCAACAGATCCCATAGGGAGTTCTGAAACTGGGATGGCCCTTCAGAGGCTAGAAAGGTATTCCTTGTACCCCTATATTGACAAGCCATTAAATACGAGCTACTCCAAGAAGGGATACGACCTCAGAGAGGTAGTTCCCTTCAGCTGAGAGCAGTGCCTGGTGAAGAACTCAGCTGTGACCTATTTGCAGGTAGCATTGCAGCAGCCAGGTGAAATGAGTGCCTAAATCTTTAACTGGATGTGGGAAATTGGGTGGCACACCACATCTATAACAATATACCTTGTGCTACACATATCCACTCATTTTTCTCTATTAAATTTGCCCCATCTTTCTTTTTCTGGGGAAACTTACAAATGAAGGCTAATCAGACAAACAACAGCCCTAGCTAGTGGCAGCTGGTCACAGAGCTACAGTTGATATTCATCATCTTCTTTCTCTATGTCTCAGTTTAAATTCTCCTCACTCTCACCTAGCATCTCTGCTGATTTAGTTGGTTTACTTGCCAGGGAGGAGGCGAGGAACTATATCCTTAACCCTAGTCAACCCTGGAGCCCTAATCACCATGCCCTGTCAGGCCATGACTGCTGAATTTACCTGTCTACTAACAAAATTGGGCAAGGAAGTACCAATAGACAACTCAGAGGATCCAAATTCTTCCCTGAACCTACTTCGCCTAACGACCAGGGTCAACTAGCCCTGCCACTGGTGACTCCTTTCTTTGACTGATAGTCTCTTTGTCCTATAAATCTATAGAGACCAAGCAAACATAATTTAATAGTTTTTTTGTGCAGTGGTGCAATCTCGGCTCACTGCAAGCTCTGCCTCCCGGGTTCACGCCATTCTCCTGCCCCAGCCTCCCGAGTAGCTGGGACTACAGGCACCCGCCACCATGCCCGGCTAATTTTTTGTATTTTTAGTAGAGACGGGGGTTTCACCATGTTAGCCAGGATGGTCTCGATCTCCTGACCTCGTGATCCGCCTGCCTCAGCCTCCCAAAGTGCTGGGATTACAGGTGTCAGCCACCGCACCTGGCCTTAATAGTATCCTTACGTGTCCTCTGGTAGAAGCATTCTCCTCTGGGAATCATAACCTCTAGATAACAGAACTTAGAATCATGGGGACTGAAAATACGGATTCTCCAAGAGGCAGTAAATGGATGTTATGTAGGGCCACCCCTTTGTTCCTGAAGCCACATATTTTACCTATTAGGAATACAGAACCACATGATAGACATTGATTTGGGATAAAAGCCACATCCTTGAAGATGGCCCCCCATCCCTGTACGACATCATCCCAAAGCTGGCAACTCAGCTACACTTTCAAAAAGCTGTTTCATCCCACCATCTGACCAGCAGCTTCTGGGTGATGCAATATGTGACAGGACCAGAGATACTGCCACACCCCCACTGCCACTGCCATATTTCCTTTGCTATAAATTTGGCTTTTGGTCTAACATGCTGTTAGGCAGGATTCCCTGTCTGTGGATCACACACTCAGTAAGTCCTCAGATAGTGGGGCTGGTTGAGGCCCTGGGGACAGGAAAGCCATATTTATACCTGAAATATGTGTTGATTCCAATCAAGATAAGTTCTGTGTAGAAGGGGTCCAATATAACTAATTTGCATCAAATGACTGGTAGTTCTCCTTGAGCTGGACCTCAAGGCTGTTTCTCTGTTGATCCTTGTAGCTGTCATGTTGGATTTTTGGCAGCAGCAAAAGTTAGATCAATATTAGTGAGTGAGAAACCATACTCTTAAATTAATGTATAGCCTCCCTTTCTGCCATCATAGCTATTCTGTTCATGCAACCTTGTTCCTACCCTGGGGTAACCAATGACAGAGACTGGCTGACATCAACTGACCAAATCATTCCATTTACTTGGGTGTTTCATTCTTTTTTGTTTGTTTGTTTTGTTTGTTTTTTGAGACAGAGTCTCACTCTGTCTCCAGGCTGGAGTGCAGAGGTGCTATCTCGGCTCACTGCATCCTCCAACCTCCGCCTCCCGGGTTCAAGCAATTCTCCTGTCTCAGCTTCCCGAGTAGCTAGGATCACAGGCACATGACACCACACCCAGCTAACTTCTTGTGTTTTTAGTAGAGATGGAGTTTCATCACATTACCAGGATGGTCTCAATCTCTTGACCTTGAGATACGCCTGCCTCAGCCTCTTAAAGTGCTGGGATTATAGGTGTGAGCCACCATGCCCAGCCAGTTGTTTCACTCTTTTCCTTCACGTTCAGGAACACTGAAATGTGGTGCAAGTATCTTCACATTTAGTGCACACCTGCATAGGGTCATCCATATTTCTCTTCCCCATATCTGCTTGTTCCCAACATTCTAATCACTCTCCTTCAGACTCCTGACCATTTAGTCAAGCCATTTGCAACTGCCCATGAGGCAGCAGATATTTACTCCTTTGATCACTTCTTGTACCATACAAAGAGGAAGATGGGCTACACTGCCCAAAGCTGTGTTCACTGGAAAGATTCCTCTTTACATAACCACATACAAAACCAACATATCCACAACCAAACTTGCCTTTTTTTGTCAACTGATCATATGAGACTATGTATGTAGCTCTAGGCGTAAGATGAGGGAGTAGAAATGGTGCAAGAGTAGTGGATGGCATGGGAGTCTGGGCTACTTGCTCATGCAGCCTTCTTGTGCCCTCTGTCCCTGCTCATGCTCAATACAAGATGTGCCACTTCTATATCTGGATTGCTGTTGGATTGTAATTTATAACTTAGTGGGTCTGATAGAACTCAAGTAAGGTAGACAGTTCAGGTCTCATGGCCACTCAAAGTTCCGTGATTAGGTGCTCTGTTTCTACCAGAACCCAGAGGCACACAAGGATCTGATTTCCAATTAGTACATAATTCTCCACCATAGATGGTATGGCATAGCTTCAGAGCCCTATGTGTGTACATTGTCAGGAACCCTGGAAATATTATTGGTCTGTCTCCTCTACCATCCCTTTCAAAGCATGGCTAGGATTGCACACCATACAGGCTGACCATTTTCCGGATGATATAAAGGCTTGTGAGCCTCTTCTAGATGGTTTAAACTCAAACAATACACTAGTAGAACTGACTGTGTCTGGCAATCTAGATGCTGCAAAGGTCAAGCCACATCAGAAGCTGGTGGTGGAAATAGAAACATCCTGAGTATTTTCAGAAAGCACACATCACAGTCAGTAACAATAAGAACAATAAAACAGCCATAGTGATGAATTGTGCATGTGCTAAGCAATCACATTGTTTCATTATTTTATTTAATCCTCACAATAATCACATGTGTAAAGTAGGGGCCATTTTTCTCATTTTTGTAAATACAAAAGGTAAAGCATTGTAAGCCCCATGCCCGGCCAAATTATTTAATATGCTTTTTAAATTATTTTCAAAGCATATTAAATTATTTAAAAGCATATTAAATAATTTGGCCGGGCATGGTGGCTTACACCTGTAATCCCAGCACTTCGGGAAGGTGAGGTGGGAGAATTGCTTGAGGCCAGGAGTTCAAGGCTGCAGTGAACCATGATCATGCCACTGCACTTCAGCCTGGGCTACAGAGTGAGACCCTGTCTCAAAAAATTAGTTAATTAGTTAATTAATTTAAAAATAAATATTAAATAGTTTTTCCAAGTCACACAGTAAAAGTGGCATATCAGGGATTTAAACACAAACTCATCTGACTCTAAACGCTAGGTTCTTTCCCACTGTATTGTAACCACTCCTCAAATTATGAAATTCTCCCCATGAGATAAGCTTTCAATATTTTCTATTGATTCTTGGTCATCTTCTAGGGAAAACAAGTGAATCTGGAAAGTTAAGGTGAGTTACATAAAATCTTTAACATTTCTTTATAGCATTTCCTGATTAGAATCTATTTCAGACAAACATTTCTTCTAGCCAATGTTATTTTGTGACCAATGCCTACCATGGCAAGATAATGTAATGGATACCTTATGAATCCATGTTACAATTTGACTATAAAATGTGTTTTATTGTGCATATATTATAGTGCCAACTGGAGAATTCGTCAGAATAAGCTAACTGCTAATAACAAATAATTCCTGAATCTCAGTGGCTTCATATAGCAAAAGTTTATTTTTTTCCTATTCATGCAAATGTAAGGATATTCTTTGATGGGCATCATTTCTGAGTAGCTCATCCCCAAGTGATGACTCAGGTATCCAGTCTCCATTAATCTTGTAAGGCACAATCTTCACGCAGTCCCTCCAAGGTTGCCATGAAAGGTAAGGAGAGTATGGACAAGGCACATAGAATACTTAACCACCTTAGCCAGGAAGTGACATGCATCATTTCCATTTATAGACCATTGGCCAGAACTTGTCACATGGTCACACCAAATCAAAGAAGCTGGGAAATGGAGTCCCCAGTTGGGCAGTTGCAACATACCCACAACTCTACGTTATAGGAGGGTCCATGTCTCAGATAGTCACTCAGCTGTTTCAGCCACAGCTGGTGTCAGCTGATCTGGGTTTGCAAAAAGCTTTTTAAAAGCAAGATTACTCAAATAATTTTCTTTACTAGACACTGACACCATAACTAGTTGTGATACAAATCAATATGTTGTCCCATGCATTTTGTTGGATGAATTAACCAGACTGCAGTGGGTTGAATGGTGGCCCCCCAAAAAAGATATGTCCACCTGGAACCTATGCATATGACCTTATTTGGAAAAGGGTCTTTTCAGATAAAATTGAGTTAAAGATCTTAAGATGAGATCATCCTAGATTAACTGGGTAGACCCTAAATTCAATGATATCTGTCATTAAAAGAGAGAGAATGGAATAGAGAAGAGAAGAAGGCCATGTGCAGATGTAGGGAGAGATTGGAGTGATGCCACCACAAGCCAAGAAATGCCTGGAGCCACTACAAGCTACATGAGGCTCCCCCAGATATTTCAAAGGGAGCATGAATGGCCCTGATGACAACTTGGTTTTGGACTTCTGGCCTCCAGAACTGTAAAAGAACACATTGCTGTTGTTTTAAGCCCTGAAGTTTGGGGCACTTTGTTATGGCAGCCACAGGAAACTAATACACAGCCTAAAGTAGTATGTTATGAACTGAACTGTGTCCCTCCAAATTTCATGTGTTGAATCCCTAATATGGTAGGACTTGTGTCCTTACAAGAAGAGCAATATACACCAGGGGTGCATGTGTACAGAGAAAAGGCCGTGTGAGGACACAGCAAGATGACAGCCATCTATAAGCCAAAGAGAGGCCTCAGGAGAAACCACACCTATTGACATCTCCATCTTGGACTTCCAGCCTCCAGAACTGTGATAAGTATATTCCTGATGTTTAAGCCACCAGATGGTGGCATTTTGTTATAATAGCCTTAGCAGACTAATACAAGATGTGCCAGAGAGACTTTGTAGAGGTAAAACTTCTACTGAAAGAACCAGAAGGCCCAGAATGTCCACATTTGACAGAGTACTTCTAATTTAATAAACAAATAAATATAATCATAGGCCAAAAGCATGTGTGATGTAGGCTTCTTACCTATGATATGTGCTTAGTATAGTACCTAGTACAGAGTAAACACTATTTCAGCAATTTCAACATTAACATTTTTTCATTTCCAAAACAAGTTATATACAGCCAATAAATACATTTTCCCTTAAAAATCTACTTTTAAATAATGATTTTTCTTATAATTTAGGCATCTTATAATCAAGGAAATAAAGTATATACAAGCACAATATTAAGCAATTCACATGCCGTATTGCCTTTAATACTCCCAACAATCCTAAGGTTTGGGTGCTGTTAGTGGAGCACTGGCAATGGCCTGTACCAGCTCAAGAGAGCTAATTGTGCTCATCTTTCCCCATCTCTGGTTGGCAACTTGAAATCAGCCACAGTGCAAGTACTTATACAATGGAAATTGCCATTTATCAATGTACCACTAGACTAGAGACTATTATTATTCCTACCATATAAGTAAGGAAACAGAGAGGCTTACTAAGTTGCCTTAGTTAATGCTAAGCAGCAGATCTCAGATTTCAACCCAGGTAGATGGAATTCCCAAAGCACAGGCTCTCAGTGCCATTGCTAGGCTGCCACCCACTTGAATAGTATTTAACATAAAGCCATAGCTATAGTAGTAATTCTGGAACTTCCTAAATACCATAATAACAGCAATGTCTCCTTTGTTCAATTAGTTAAGTTTTGAAGATTATATTGGTCTTCTACCATCTGGCACACATGACAAAAAGTAAAGCCACTACTAGGTAAAATGGAAATGAATTTGTCAAGTTATATGGGCACCTGGTTGTCACATCATTAAAAATAATACATGTAATAAGATGCTGTTGAGATACCTAACAATAGTACCATAGGTTTACCTCTATTGAAACTTAATAATCCAACAATGTAAATTCCTTGTTCTTTAAATAATAACCTTATTTAAAGTTATATAGTACATATAGTACATAATCAACAGTAATGCATTCTTTAAATGAGATATTTATCATTGTCTTCCTACAAAGTTTGGATTATGGTTGTTATTCAGGAATGTATAAACTATGGACTGGGGAGGGAGTTATCTCTCTTTTTTCTGGTGGTGAGGGAAGACAGGATGTAATCTAACTTCACTTCTACTTCCAAAGATCAGCAAGTTTACAACTGTAAGCAAGAAAGGAATTTGGTCCCACTTAAAATGCCTGCAATTACTGATTTTGACTAAAAGCTAGAGGGAAAAAAAGCTGCTTCAAGGGAATATAAAACTCCCCCAAAGGCCAGAAAATAGATTGCATTTATTTTTCTTGCAGCTCACAAATATTCATAGTTTTAAGAGTACTTGACAAAGGACAAAAAAAAAAAAAAAAAAAAAAAAGAATACTAGACTCTTTTACCCTATTCCCTAAAGTCAATGGGATAAACAGTTCCCAGCCACTCCCAGTCACTTTCACGAACCTAAGAAAATGCTGTTGTCTCTTTAAAAACAAGAGATTGAGAAAGGAAAGGCAAAATCTGAGATCCTATGACTATTAGCTCATGGAAGCATGCAGATTCTAGCTTGTTTCCAAATCTTTGGTTGTGGAAGAGAAGCAAAAAGGACCTTCCTTCTTTTCCTTCTTCCTTTTTTACTAACTTAGAGAAATTGATAAGTGGGACAGTAGGGAAAAAAAATGCTTGTCACCACACAATGGACCATAAGTAATGTTAAAAACAGGACAGAGAGGTTAGGGTCATCAACACTCCTTGCTAATTACCCATCTTTTTTCCACTCTACATTCTTAAAGGTTTCTTGAAATGAAAGCAAAGGAATCCAACCAAAACCAACATTTTGATGAGTAAAGTGTAAATGAATGAGAAACAGATGGGCTTGGTTTTCCCAGGAGTCTATAAATGAAGGGCAAGGTACTTGGGGCAAAATGCACTGGGGCTTCACTGGCAAATTCTTTGCTCTGTTAACAAACCGAAAATGCAGCCAAAGTTCATGCACCCACATCTCCACACATTGGCAGGACTCAGAATGAAGGATCTGGATGCCAAAGAAGCAGGCTTTGGAGACCCCCAGGACATTGTTCAACACCTCACAAATCATATTTTACAGGTGCCAAAGGCAGTTGCAAATCTCACATGTGCAGCCAGAAGTTTTCATTCAAGAACCCAGCAATTTTGGCTTTGATCAGAAACCACAGATTGGTGTAAACATTTCTCTTGCCACGTTTTATGATATTTATGCTTTGCGTGGATCCTCCTGGTCTTATGATCACAAAGTGTTCTGCAGGCATCTGCCGCCACATCATCTCCACCTTAGCCTTCAGGTGGAGAAACAAGGCATAAGTAGAGGAAGCATGATGTGCCAGAGGTCATTCCCTAAATCAGAGGGGAAGAGCTCTTCTTTGCGCATCCAGGCTAAGGCTGAATGCCCCTCCTGTTTCTCCTTGGGATTAGTATCTCCCTGCTGTCTTCAAATCATGTATATATCAAGTTACAGCTCAGAAAGAATGCATTTTTGGTTTTTCATTTGGGGGTAAGCGTAGGCCCCCAAACCACGGATAATTTGAAAACCATCCAAACTGACTTTAAGATTTTTGAAAATAATTTATTTGGCAATCCTAAGACCCAGGATTGGCCATTTGGCCAAAGTAACATTCCCTTCAGTGCAAATACTACAATTAATGGGCCACAACGTCCTCCGCTCTAGAGCAACATAAGCGGCCAGCTGCTGAAGAACGCTGTGCGGTCTTTCAGTGTAAACGCCACTGATATCATCACCATCAGAAGGCTATAAAACTGATTGATTATAAACACAGCTCTCATTTGTTTACAGCTTACATTTTTGGGTTCGTGGTAATTAGCACATTAGCCGTCTCTCTGGGTGAGGGCTCACAGGTGCTGGGAGAGAGCCTTCCAAGGGAAACCAAGCCAGGAGGAGACCACGAAACCTTTCGCAAAGCAAGCATTGGCCTTTACCAGAAACAGACTGGGAAAATGCTGATTCTGCTGAGTGCAGGGTAGTTGGTAACACCTATGTGGGGTCACCCGTAAGGGAGGGCATTAAACTCCCATAAGCAACTTCTTCTAACAAGTTAAGGTAAGGTTGGAAAAAATCCAAGACATGTTAGAAATGTGCGGGAGATGTCCTCTGTGAGGAGCCCACAGCTGCTAGAGCCTTTTAAGATTCCTTCCCTTTCTCTCAGGTCAGCAAAGACAGATAAAGATCACTCTTGCAAGTGGTAACTGGTACTTAGTTTCTTTCAGTTATAGTTAAAATAAACTCTTTTAGTCTTATAAAGATGCTGCTTCTCAGACACTCAGAGAAAGCAGTCGGCTCGGCTGTCTCCCCTGGATTTTTATTCTTGTCTCAGTTCCTGCCCCTTCCAGTTTTGCTGAGCTTTCCACCATCAAGGCAGGTTTTATTTGTACAGCTGGGGCCATCAGATTGGTGCAGATTGTCTAATTAGTCAACCAAGCCTCTTGGGTAGGCCAGTTTTCCATATTAGCCTCTGTGAGAACTCCGGAGAGCCTAAAAAGCTTCTTAAATCATTAAAAGGATATCCTTTTAAAGGAATGTGCTCATGATTTGGTTGTGAGATCAGAGAACTAGCCTTTTAAAAACAAACAAACAAACAACAAACAAAACCTGTTCTACTCAATTCCTAAATCTTTTTGCCTAGCACAAAATTCTTTTCAGTATCTTGTGGTGAACTGTTAACAAGTCAGGAGCTCTGGATCTGAAAATGGAACACTGAAATTTCTTCACAGGCCACATTCATGGTCAGAAATTTGAATTCTATTTTCCATTCATGATATTATTTTAATAATTAATATTCATATTGAGTTTTACAGTTTGCTAAGTTCCTTTACCTATATTATCTCTTTTGATCTTCATAGCAATGCCATGAAGTTGGGCAAGCACCACAATATCTGCATTTTATAGTTTAGGAAACAGACTCAGGAAGATTAACTGACCTATGCCAGATGCCAAAAAGCAGTAAAATGCTAAGTCTGCTCATTTGAAATTCACTTTCTGTGACCTTCGTCACACAATTTGTGGGAGTCTTAATATGAAGGATATTCCTTTGAAGTCTTTGTTTTGTCTGCTTTCCAAACTTTAGCTGTTAGAATAGGAGAGTTGGCAGCTAATTTCTTGGTGTAGAGAAGTAGCTGCAAATAATCATCAAGTGGTCTTTAGGTATTTCAACTATCTGTAAATATCTAGTTAAAACACTACAGATATATTGTGAAAGAGCTCAAATAGGAGCATGTCCTTCCTTCATCGAGTTGCCGAAGTTCAATTTATGTTGTATTACAGTGTTTCCATTGGCACTGCATATTGATTATTTCCACAATTTTTAAAAGATATGCTCAATGCTTTTCTTATATTTCATTGACTTTACTTGCTGTAATAGATTACTTGAGGGGTTACACTGAAATTTTGGTATTTTTGAAACCTTAAGGGCAAGAAATAAAAATGTCAGACTAATTAATCAATATTTCCAGATAAATTTGTTCTCATAAAGAAATTCTAAGAATCAAAGAATAGGATTTGGGGCAATATCTCCCATTGGGATGACTTCCACTCCAAGCAAATGAAGTAAAGATGGGTTTTGATTAGTTCAATCATTCAACTTATTTTTATCAGCTTCTATCACATACTAGGCACTGTGCTAGTTCTAGGGATGTCAGAGTGAGTAAGAGGAGATCAGATACTGTTATCCTAGAAATTCTAGTCTAATAAGGAGCATTCCTTGGGGAGCCTCTCCAGCTGCCAAGAGATGCCCTACTTCTTTGCTCTCATAACACCATGTGCATATTGCATTTCCTTACATTTGACACACCAAATAATAACTTGACTTGATCTGTTGGCCACCTTTCTATCTTACTCATAATCATGTCCCTGGTCCCTGGGTCCTTGACTGGCATGCAGTAGGTTTAATAAATACTTCAGTGAATAAATGAATCTTATTTCATGCTGGATTAGAAATCCAAACCAAATGTCATAAAACCAGCTTATCTATATAGCCTAGTGTGATGCCTTTAGAAGACCCCCTGGTCAAAACTGACTTTCAGAATTTGTTAGGACACATAAAACACACTTTGTAGCTGGGGAAGATTGGACACTATTACAACTCATTGAATACGCATTTTTAAAAATTCCTCTCTACCTCCATTTATCCTCCTCCTCTTCTTAGCATCTCTCTACTTTTCCAGCTGTTATTTTCTTTAGCTACCTTTCACTCGCTGCTTCATAGCTAATGTTGTAGCTGTACCTTCTGCCCTTCACATGTCTAATTATTCTCATCCTTCATCACCCCTTTAACTTTTTTCCATATTTCATTTTAACTTACAAGAGTTCATTTTCAACAACTGCTAGAGAAGAAATCATCAATAATCCCACTCTATAATATTAGGCAGAACTCAAGCCTTAGGTTTTCCTGGTGAGCTCTTTGATAAAAACACAACGTAAATTTTTCAGGTAGAAAGTCCCATGAAGAACACAAGGTGTAGCCACACAAGTGAGCCACATAGACAGGTCAAAGAGAGATCTTGCTCCAGGTCTGAGTTAGCTGTGTAGACCAGACCAGTTTTGTCAGGATATCTGACATGATATGATGTCTAGATGATGATAAGAGATGATAAGACCTAGGGAAGTCAACTCAGCCTAACCAAGCCCAAAGAATTCAAATGCCATTTACTTCCTTTAAAATGAGATTTACAACTTCTCAACAGATTAAATTCCCAGTTTTTCTAATTAGTCCATTTTTGTTTGTTTCCACTTGTTTTTGTAGGCAGATATACATAAGAAGCTAAATCATAATCCACTTCCTCATTCAGCACAGAATTAGTGCAAGGGGAATTGATTGGATTCAAGAGGCATTTATCCACTTCGCTGAAAAATTCTGGAGATGAACTGAAAAGTATTCAGAGTATACCTCTTTCACAGATGCAGTCACAGATCACCCATTTTCTGTCACCACAATCTTCCACATGGATATCATAATATTAATTTCTCTTCATCTAGGTTGATATACTTTACTAGATTAAGGCTTGATTGTAATATGCATATAACCACAGATACCTAATAAGTACCTACTAAGGGCCAGGCACCATGGCAGGATCTTAGGACAAAAAAACAAATGAGACAAGGCATAGGTCCTTGAATCTAGTAGAGGGAAACAGCCATATAAACAAATAGATGTCTAAAAAAGATGTTATAGATACTTTGAAGGAAGTCCATGCCAGGTACTGAGTTCAATTCTAGCTGACTAGGGTGGGGTGTGGCTGGTTAGAAAAGGTTTCTTAGTGGCAAATGTCTTCAGTTGTATATATGAATCAGCTAAAGGGAGGAGGGAAGGAGAACATTCCAGCCACAAGGAATACTATGGGCAAAGACTGTCATTAAATAGTTTTGTATGTTTGAAGAATTTCCACTGGTTTGTAGAAATTCAGAAAAAAAAATACGTAAGCCTATTTCTTATGTAGGCTAAACATAAGAAATAATGAGCTAAGTTGTATGCATGTTAAGTTACAGATGTCCATTGGAAACCTCTAGCAGAAAGATCCATTAGGCAGTTAGATAATAGGTTTGGAGATGGAGAAGAAAGTAGAGCAGGAAACAGAGATTTGAAAATCATCAATACTCATGTTGAGTTGCAGTCTGGGGAGTGAATGCAATTGCCCCCAAGAGGGCATCCAGAGTAAAAACTGGGAAACAATTGAAAATCGTTTCAAAAAATGACAACTGGGAAACAATTTAAAAGGCAAACAGAAAAAGAGGTAGCCATGATGGAGACTCAAAGGGATTCAAAGTACGTGGTTTGAGAACCAAGAAAGGAGAGAGCTCTAGGAAGGACCAGAAAAGACAAGAACTGGGAAAGGCCTGTTGGATTCTGCTATAAATGGGTCACTATGGCCTTTGACAAAGTGGTTTAATATAGAATACCTTAGACAGAAGCTCATGTTAGCAGACTAAAGGATGAAGCACACAAGTAGGCAGATGATGTGTAGCTATTGTTTGAGGAGATCAGCTTTAAAGGAAAGGAAAGGAGTATGAGCCAGAGAATTAACAGATTTTTTTTCACCAATTTTATTCAACATTTTACTGGCAGACCTATCCATTGGAATAAAGCTATAAAAAAAACCCAAAGTCCTAAATCTTGGAAGAAAGAGGTAAAGCTGTTCCTACTCACAAATATGATGTTTTTTTGTAGAAAATCTTAGGGAATCTATAAAACAATTACTGGAGTAATAAATGAGTCTAACAAGGTCACAGAATACAAAGCTAATCAACTGCATTCTTATATACTACCAATAACAATTTGGAAAATAAAGTTTTTTAAGAACCCAATTTCAGTAATAAATAAAACAAGAAAAACCCTGGAAATAAATCTAACAAAAGATATATAATACTTCTACACTGAAAACTATAAAATATTGCTGAGAGATAACAGAAAAGTTCAAAATAAATGAAGAGATAAACTATGTTCATGGATTGAAAGACTAATTAAGTGGTGCACAATTACTCAAAATAGAAGGAAGAAACGCTGGTTAGGCAATCAATCAGTCAGAGAGAGAACCCTGAGAAGCAATAAGCTTTCCATTTTTAAAAAGTTCACTGCACTTAGGGTCTTACCACCACGTGAAATATGCTGTGTTGGGCAGCTCCAACTTGGATTAATTTGTGGTCTCACCCTCCTTTCCCACAATAAAATCCCTCATCCCAGTTGCTGAACTGTCTTTAATATATTCATTTTTAATAAGAATTTATTTGGTTTATCCATCTATCCCACCCCAATACTTGCTCCAAATAGTATGTGATCCTTATGTTCAAGGCCCCATCATATTCATTTTGTCAATAGTGCAGGGCACATATTAAGTGTTCAACACATGTTTGTTGATCTGGGAAAAGACAATAAAAAGAAACTATAATTCAATATACATTCCTTACAATATTTTAAATTTATATATGCATATAATAATAAGAATCTATTATTTTTCTTTCCTACTCCTAGATCACAAAATGCCACCAGTTCAAACAATGTTTAAAATCTTAAGAAATATTAACTGCCTTTAACTCAAGGCAGTATGGTGCTCTTTGATGAAGAGTTGGAGCTAATAGTAACTTGGTCACTCAATCACTCAGGCATTGTTAGCCCTATTTTAAAAACGAGTAAACCATAGCTTACAGTAATTCAGTTACTGATAGAATTAAATGAAAGAACCCCAAATATAGTACACTTTCAGTAATTATTCTCTATTTTAGTTAAAGTTATATGTTGTGAGCTGTATGTAAGCAATACATTTCCCTAAATAGTGCGTAATTATTCTTTCCATAGACTGTTTACCTTGAATTATAGTCAGCCACAGTGTTAAAAGCAGATGTTAGTCACTTCCTTAAAAGTCTTCATCCCCAAGATCTCAGGTCCTACAACTCTTGGTTTTTCCTAACCTAAGTCATCCTTCTATTTTCCCAACCACTGTGTTAGCTTCCCTCTCTTCTTCAACAGACTCTAAGCTGCATGATTCTGTTTTATCTTCGCTAAGCATGGTTTCCTTCAAATAACTTAATGGAATTCATTTACTTATTTGTTATTCATTCAAAATCTAATGGGAACCTCTGTCAAGCTGCTTCTAATCTTGTCTTGTTTTTCCTTTTGTCTGACTTGCCTACTATACAGGAAGTTCCAAATCTGTTTTACTCACCACTGTATCTCCAGCTCCTATCATAGGATCAGACACATAATATATACTCAGTAAAACTCGGTGAAGGTGTAAATAAATGAAAGAATTAACATATAAGATTTCCACTTCTGCATAAAAGTACAAGGAGCTCCATGAAGCCACTCTCCAGTGAAACTGGTGAAAATTATAATTAGGAAAAAAAAAAAGAACACTTAAAGGAAATGGTTCTAAGGGCTTGCAAATGAAGAAACATTTATTCAATAAAATCTACTAAAACCCAGTAAGAACTGCAACAGTGTGTAGGATTTGAATGAAGAATCATACCCTCCCTCCTCCTAGCAGTGAAACAGAAACTCCACTCCTGACTTGGTATAGCCAAAAATACAAGGCTTCCTCTCTCTCAAGCACCCAGTCAGAGGCTATTTCCCAGGAGGCAAAGGATGTCAGCAATTCTCATCCTGCCCTCAGCAACAGCCTCAACTGTTGCTGAGGCTAAATTCTTGGAAGGTACAACAGTGAGGTGGGAGCTCCCATTTTCTCCCCAACCCCCCACTCATGGGATGAACATGGTGCCACTGAGAATAACAGAGCTCTTAATGTCCTAACTGCAGCTCCTGGGGTAGGGGTTCGAAACCAAGGCAGGCAAGCTGAAGACACCAGGGTCTGCTGCCTCCATCCACTGAGCACTTAGCTCTGAAAGCAGGCCTGTCACTCAGAAGGAACTATTTATTGTCTCCACCCCTCCTACTCCATTTGAGAGCTCCCAAATCTCCTTCCCAAGGAATTTACTTCATTTGCAACAAAGCGTGGAGTTTAGCCCCAAGGGCACTGTCAGAAATAGTGGGAATTGTGGTGAGAAGAAATTGGGAAGAGATTGATAGATTCAATTGAAGGGGACTAGTTCACTGAAGAGAAATGGGAAAACAGACAGCTGGGAAGAACAACTGGAGTTCGAACAAATCCCAAATACTGCCTTCTGCAACTTTATCTTCCAAGGAGCCTGAATTTAATTGAATTAGTTTATGAAGCAATTTATGCCCCAAGACACTGTTGAAAACAATAGAGCAATCAGCTGGCAATTAGTAGTGCTTAATAGCTGGATGTGGTCAGAGAAAGAGACTATCAAAGACTGTCACTGCCAAAACCACTTTCATCTTAGGGTGACTGTAGGCATACCCAAGATTGTGTCCCCTGAGGAGCAACATCAGAGGCTTCACGCTGTAGGGGGGAAATAGACTGCACTAAAGTAATCCAGATAGTCATTAAATAAGTACACAAGCACTAACAATAATAAGTCCCACAGTGGGGAATCAGTACCCAGAGTTGCTACAATATATTATCTAATATGTTGAGTTTTTATTTTTAAAATGGGACATGCAAATAAACAGGAAAGTATGATTCATTCACCAGAAAAAAGTAGGAAACAGAAACTGCCTGTGAGAGCAACCAGATGTTAAATTTAACAATGACTTCAAAGTAGCCATTATAAATGTGTTCAAAGAGCTAAAGGAAATCATAATTAAAGAGCTAAAGGAAGGTCTGATGACAATGTTGCATCAAATAGAGAATCTCTATAAAGAGATAGAAACCATAAGGAAAAAAAAAATGGAAATTCTGGAGTTGAAAAGTACAATACCTGAAATTTTAAAATTCACTAGAGGAGCTCAACAGTAGATTTGAACTGGCAGAACAAATAATTAGCAAACTTGAGATAAATTGATAGAGATTATACAATCTGAGGAACAGAGAGAAAAAAGAATGAAGAAAAACAAATAGAGTCTTAGAAGATGTGAGACTCCATTAAGGATATCAATATACTCATAATGTGAGTATCTGTGAGGAGAAATACAAAGGGAAGAAAAAATATTTAAAGAAATAATAGCTGAAAAGTTCCCTAGTTTATTGAAAAACATTAATCTATACATCCAGGAAGCCCCAAGAAATCCAAGTAGGATAAACACAGATCTGCAAATTGATACATTGTAGTAAAAATGTTGAAAGCCAAAGACAACAAGGAAATCCTGAAAACAGAAAGCAAAAATTAACTCATTCTCATACAAGGGAACCCCAATAAGGTGACAGCTGACTTCTCATCAGGAACTATGGACTCCAGAAGGTAATGGGATAATACATTTAAAGTGCTCAGAGAAAAATAGCTGTCAGATAAGAATATTCTATCCTACAAAACTATCTTTCAAAAATGAAGGCAGAATAGATTCCCAGATAAACAAAAACTGAGAGAATTTGTTACTAGCAGACATGACTTACAAGAAATACTAAAAAAATTTCTTCAGGTTGAAAGCCCCAGATAGGAATTCAAATCCACATACTAAAAAACAAAAAGAACCAGCAAAGGTAATCATGTAACTATAAAAGACAGTATAAATGCATATTTTTCTCCATTTCTTAACTGATTAAAAAAATTGTATAAAACAGTATGTTAAAAAAAGTATTGTTGGGCCAAAACACATAGAAATGTAATATATTCGCCAATATCCTCACAAAGGAGATGGGAGTAAGCAAAGCTCTGTTGGACTAAAGAAATGACTACAGATAACTCAGGTCTACAGGAACAAATAAAGAAAATAAGAAATGATAAATGAGAAGATTAATATAACAAAAGTATATATACTTGTTCTCCCATCTTCTTTCAGCTTCTTTAAGTCATAAAATTATATAAAATAAGTTTTAATAATATATTTTGAGGTTTGTAATATTTATAAAAGTAAAATGTATAATAATAATATGCATAACAAATATAAATATAATACAATATATAACAAAAAGGAAAAAATATAATAGAGCTATATGGAAATAATGTTTCTATATCACACTGAAATTAAGTTAGTATAAATCTGAAGTAGATTCAACAATAGATAAAATCAACAAAACTAAAAGCTGATTCTTTGAAAAGATTAACAAAATTGACAAACCTCTAGCTAGACTGACTGAGAAAAATATAGAGAAAACCCAAATTACTAGATTCAGAAATGAAAGAGTGGGTATTACAACTGATCTTACAGAAATAAAAAAGATTATACAGGAATACTATGAAGAATTGTGTGCGAATAAATCCGACAACTTAGATGAAATGAACAAATTCCTAGAAAGACACAAACTATTGAAACCAACTCAAGAAGAAATAGACAATATGAATATACCTATAACACAAGTAAAGAGATTGAATTAGTACACAAAGAAAAGCCCAGGTCCAGATGGCCTCACTGGTGAATTCTACCAAACACTTACTTAAAGAAGAATTGATACCAATCCTTCAAAAACTATTTCAAAAAATACAAGAGGAGGAAACTCTTTCCAACTCACTCTATAAGGCCAAAACCCTCTATTACCCTGAAAATGAAACCAAAGACATCACAGAAAAGAAATCTACAGACCATTATCTGTTACTAATATGGACACAAAAATCCTCAAAAAAATAGTAGCAAATGG
This sequence comes from Mandrillus leucophaeus, assembly GCF_000951045.1. Lineage (NCBI taxonomy): Eukaryota > Metazoa > Chordata > Mammalia > Primates > Cercopithecidae > Mandrillus > Mandrillus leucophaeus. The sequence goes on along the minus strand of NW_012106475.1, from coordinate 2,516,777 downwards.
AATTCAGCACCATATCAAAAGAATTATAAACCATGACCAACTAGGATTTATCTCAGGATGCAAGGTTGGTTTAACAACTGAAAATCAATTAATGTAATACACCATATCAGCAGGATAAAAAGCAAAAACCATATCATCATCTCAATAGACAGAGTAAAAGCATTTGACAAAATCTAAAACCTTTTCATAACAAAAGCACTCAACAAACTAGAAATAGAAGAAAACTTTCTCAGCTTGATAAAGGGCATCTACAAAAACTCGCAGCAAACATCATGCTTAATGGTAAAATACTAGACCTTTTTTCCCTAAGCTCAAGAACACGACAAGGATGTCCATTCTTGCCACTTCCATTCAACATTACACTAGAAGTTTGAACTAGGGTAACTAGGCATGAGAAAAAATAAATAAATAAAAGGCATCCATATTGGAAAGAAAAAAGTAAAACTATCTCTATTTGCAGATGGCACAATTTTGTATATTGAAAGTCCTAAGGAATCCCTAAAAAACTACTGGACTAAATAAATGACTTCAGCAAGGTTATAAGATACAAGATCAATATACAAAAATCAACTATATTTCTATGTATTTTCAATGAATAATCCAAAAATGAAATTTTAAAAAATCCATTTAATAGCATCAAAAAGAATAAAATATTTAGGAATAAATGTAACAAAGGAAGTGTAAAACTTATACTCTAAAATCTACAAGTCATTGTTAAAAAAAAGAAGAAGTAAATAAATAAAAACACTCATCTTTATGGATCAGAAGACTTAGTAGTAAGATCCCAATACTCTCCAAATTAATCTGTACATTCAACACACTCCTCACCAGAATTCCAAGTGGTTTCTTTGTGAAAATTGACAAGCTGATACCAAAATTCATGTGGAATTGCAAGGGATCCAGAATAGCCAAAACAATCTTAAAAAAGATGAACAAAGTTGGAGGACTCACAATTATCAATTTCAAAACTTACTTCAAAACAACAGTAATCAAGACAGTGTGGTATTGGCATAAGGATAGACATAGATCAATGGAGTAGATTGAGTCCTAACACAAATCTATGTGTCTGTGGTCAACTAATTTTTGACAAGGGCACCAAGACCATTTCATGGAGAAAGAATAGTCTTTCACCAAATGATGCTGGGTATCTTGGTACATTTTGGGCTGCTATGACACAATACCATAGATTGAGTATTTTATAAACAACAGAAATTCATTTCTCACAGTTCTGGAGGCTGAGAAGTTCAAGATCAAGGTGCCAGCAGGTTTGGTTGTCTGACAAGGGTCCAGTCTCTGCTTCTAAGATGAAGCCTTGAACAATGTGTCCTCTAACAAGGAAGAATGCTGTGTTCTCACATAGCAGAAAGTAGAAGGACGAAAAGTGATGAACTTCTTCCATTAAGCCCTTTTATAACAACATTAATCCATTCATGAGGATAGAGCCTTTGGACCTAAACGTCTCTGAAAAGGTCCCATCTCCTAACATTGTTGCATTGGGGATTATGTTTCCAACACATAAATTTGGGGTTACATATTCAAACCCTGACACTGGAACTACTGGGTAATAACACACAAAAGAATAAAATTGGACACCAACCTCATAGGACATATAAAAATTAAAAGGATCAAAAACCTAAATGTAAGAGCAAAAACTATAAAATACTTAGAAGAAAACATAGGTATAAATATGCATTACTTTGCATTTGACAATGGCTTTCTAAGTATGGCACCAAAGCACAAACACCAAAAGAAAAACAGGTTAATTGGACTTTGTCAAAATTTAAAACTTCTAGGCTTTGAAGGACACTATAAAGAAAGCAAAAAGACAATTTACAAAGGAGAAAACATTTACAAATCATTTATCTTACCAGGGACTTGTATCTAGACTATATAGAGAGCTTTTAAAATTCAATAATAAAAAGAGAAGTAACCCAATTTTAAAAGGATTGCAAAGGATCTGAATGGATTTTTTCCCCCAAGGAATGTGTACTAATGGCCAATAAGCATATGAAAAGATGCTTGACATTGTTAGTCATCAGGAAATGCAACTCAAAACCACAATGAGATACCATTTCACACCCACTAGGATGGCTAAAATTAAAAAAGACAGATAAAAACAAGTATTGGCAAGGATGTGGAGAAATTGGAACCCTCATACATTGCTGGTGGGAATGTAAGATGGTGAAGCCACTTTTGAGAGCAATCTGTCAGGACCTTAAACTCTTAAATACTGTGTTACCAAATGACCCAGAAATTCTACTCCTAGGAATATACCAAAATAAATGAAAACATGTCCATACAAAAGCTTGCACATGAATGCTTATAGAAACATTATTCATAACAACCAAAAGGTGGAAACAACCTAAATGTCTATCAGCTGGTAAAAGCATAAACAAAATATGGTATATTCATACAACGGAATATTATTTAGCCACAAAAGGAAAGAAGTACCAATATGTGCTACATGGCTGGACCTTGAAAACATTATGCTAAGTGAAATAAGTCAGTCACAAAAGATTAAATCATATTATATCATGTATTATATGAAATGTCTACTTATATAAAATGTCCAGAATAGGCAAATTTATAAAGATAGAAAGTAGATTCATGGTTGCTTAGGGTTGGGGACAATAGAGGGTATGAGCTGATAGCTAAAGCATACAGGTTTTCTTTTTGAGGGAATGAAAAATTCTAAAATTAACCATAGTGATGGTTGTATATATTTAAAAAACCATTAAATTGTACACTTAGATGAATTAATTGAATAGTATATGAATTATATCTCAACAAAACTATAATAAAAATAATATGCATATACTGTTTTAGGAAAAGGGAATAAAAGATTTTAAAATCTTTCTTTTTTACCTGTTTTTGTAAAGGGGCATATTCTGAAGCCTTATGAAAATTTTGAAATTAGAAGTGAAAATGAAACACATCTTAAATTCAAACAAGGTGGAACTTTTTGTTTGGAATACATTTTCCCAAATCTGCTGTTCTATCTTGATCATAAGGATCCTCCTTAGGGAGGCCTCTCCAGAAGCTAATGGGTAACGTGCTACCATTCACATATCTTCATGATGGATTATCACTACCTAAAATTTTCTTGTTTATTATCTGTTTCCCTATATGAAAATAAAATTCCATGTTCTGTCACCAGGCTGGAGTGCAGTGGTGCCATCTCGGCTCACTGCAACCTCCGCCTTCCAGGTTCAAGTGATTCTCCTGCCTCAGCCTCCCAAGTAGCTGGGACTACAGGCATGCACCACCATGCCCAGCTAATTTTTTTGCTTTTTTTTTTTTGCCTTTTTTTTTTTTTCTTTTTTTTTTTTTTGGAGACAGAGTCTCGCTCCATCGCCCAGGCTGGAGTGCAGAGGTGTGATCTCGGCTCACTGCAAGCTCCGCCTCCTGGGTCCATGCCATTCTCCAGCCTCAGCCTCCCGAGTAGCCGGGACTACATGCGCCCGCCACCACGCCCGGCTAATTTTTTGTATTTTTAGTAGAGATGGGGTTTCACCGTGTTGGCCAGGATGGTCTCGATCTCCTGACCTTGTGATCCGCCCACCTCAGCCTCCCAAAGTGCTGGGATTACAGGTATGAGCCGCCGTGTCCGACCTGAATCTAATGATTTCTAAAACTTGACTTTTATTTATATATTGTTGGTTTATTTCTAGTAAGTCATTTTTACAGAATTTTTTTCAAGTATCAGGTTGTGACAGATTTAAACTTTCAAAAAACAGAACTGGTCCCTCACCACAGATAGTTTGAGAAATACTGGTTTAGGTGATCATCAAAAAGTTTTGCTCCCCTTCCCTAATGTGTTAATGCCAAGAAGTGTTCACAAAGCCAAGGAATGTATTTCCCTATGCCCTTAGGTGGAGGTAAGAGAAGACAATTGTTCTCAGAAAAATAATGTGAGCAAAAGTGATGTTGTATCCCTCCTGAAATGGTTAATAAGGGGCTATGCCCCTTAACTGTGATAATTTTATGCGTCTACTTGACTGGGTTGAGGGATGCTCAGAGAGCTGGTAAAATATTATTTCTACGTGTGTCTATAAGAGTGTTTTAGGGGCCGGGCGCCGTGGCTCAAGCCTGTAATCCCAGCACTTTGGGAGGCCAAGACGGGCGGATCACGAGGTCAGGAGATCGAGACCATCCTGACTAACACAGTGAAACCCCGTCTCTACTAGAAAATGCAAAAAAACTAGCCGGGCGAGGTGGTGGGCGCCTGTAGTCCCAGCTACTCGGGAGGCTGAGGCAGGAGAATGGCGTAAACCCGGAAGGCGGAGCTTGCAGTGAGCTGAGATCCGGCCACTGCACTCCAGCCTGGGCGACAGAGCGAGACTCCGTCTCCAAAAAAAAAAAAAAAAAAAAAGAGTGTTTTAGGAAGAGATTGGCATTTTAATCAGTAGATTCAGTAAAGATCTATCAATGTGTGCAGGCATCATCCAATCCATTGAAGGCCTGCCTGAACAGGACAAAAAGGCAGAGGAAGATGAACAACTACTTTCTTCTTGAGCTGGGATATTTACTTTCTCCTGCCCTCAGATATTGAAGCTCCCCTGGTTTTCAGGCCTTTAGATCATAGGACTTTCACCAGCAGCCTCCCCAGGTTCACAGGCCTTCAGCCTGAGACTGAGAGTTACACCATCCCGTCTCTGGGTGCTCTGCCTTCAGACTTAGGCTAAATTACCCCTGGCTCTCCTGTTCTCTAACTGGCAGACAGCATATTGTGGGACTTCTCGGCCTCCGTAATCACATGAGGCAATTCCCATAATAAATCCCTTTCTCTCTCTCTCTCTCTCTCTCTCTCTCTCTCTCTCTCTCTCTCTCACTATATATATATAGTGGCCAAATATGGCAGCAAACTATTGTTCGCCAATCAATGAGAACGTAAAGAGCTTGTGCCAGAATAGAAATCAAGAAACTCTTGCAAAAGAAAAATTTAGTAAATTAAGCAATGTGCTTATAATTGCTACTAGGAACAAATTATGGACTAACATCAGTTCACAGACCACACTTAGACAACACTGCATTACAGGACATTTTCTAAGTAGTGAAAGAATCTAAAATTATGTTCAAAACCACACAAATAGCATTTATAAAATCCATTCAACCTAACCTCCAAGTTTGGGTTCACTTCTAAATTGCTTATTATCTGATAAACTGGTTGTTAATTAAATTATGTATATTTAAAACAGATTTATATATGTATTTATGCATCCATCCATCCATCCATCATCTATCTATCTATCCAAATTTTAAATGCTCTAAAGAGGAGCACGGATCAAAGGACTAAATACATACCAGAGAGTAACCAACTGTTTTATCTGAATAATACATACATACGTACAATATGCAAAAATATGTCAGTGCTTCAGAAAGTACGAAACACTATTTAAACACACTTTTCATATTTGCTATTTAATCAGTATAATCCCATGGGATAAAGTTACCATTATTCTCATGTTACAAATTTTAAAACTGCGGCTACCTAGGCAAAGTGATATTAGGAGATAATACAGGTAATTATTGACAAGTTCAAATATAAATACTATTAAAGAAAACAATGGGGACCTGAATGATCCAGTTAATCTACCTTTACCTGTCAAACTCTTTGAACAATGTCTTCAGTTTGTTAATGCTGACACAGTCACGGTACTGTGGCATGTAAGAAAAACACAGGGTCTGATTTACATTGCTGTTATGTGCAGCTGTTATGTATAAAAAGTGATGGCTCACATTTGGCCATAATTTCTGCTTGCAAAAATCATTTGAGTAAACACAAGTTAGTTTTTAAGAATCGACTATTCCCATGTATTAAGCCTTCTTTCGCAAACACACTGACCAGGACTGGGAATTTGTTGCAACATCTCAATCCTTTGAAGTACTTTCCTTCTTTTAAGTTATCTTTCATCTTTCAACCTATAAACTCACAATCTGCCAGAGTCTTGTAGCCAGGTTTCTAGAGCAAGCACGCTAGAGGTCAACCTGCTTAGTTCCTGAGCCACCTGCACCACATATTTATCAGATTTGGGCCTCAAGTTTTCTGATACTTATATAATCTTCAGTTAAAATTTTTTAAATACATGTTTTATTATGACAGGCCCACAGTTCTGCCCACTTTCATCTCAGAAATTCCAAAGATCTGGGAGGATCCATTTATTCAGATAAGCCTCTAAACACTTAGGTGGTCCTTGGAAACTGACCTGAACTCAGACATGCCAAGGTCTCCTCACCACTAATCCACATCCTTAGGCCTAGGCTGCCCTGTAACTGGATGTATGAGAGATTTCTGCAGGACCTATTCTCCATGTTACACTTTTTCAGTATGATTAGGAAGGGAAGGAAGTAGCATTTACCTTTCTTTCATTTACTCGTTCATCATCCAACATGTACAAGGCATGACGGAGAATACAAAGAAATGGTTTACGCCTTCCAGACATTGCAACCCACTGAGAAAGCTAATATAGGGACCTAAATAACTACAAAAAAATGCATGTTATAGGCCTTAAGAGTAGCCCCAATCAAATGCTCAAGGACAGGAAGGCAAAGAAAGCTTCTGACTAAAGTGCCCTGAAAAGGCTTTATGGAGGAAGGGGGATTTCTGACTTAGGTTTTAGAAGACAAGCAAGATATTATCAAGAAGAGATGAGAGGAAGTGACAGCCCAGATGGAGAGAATGGTATAAGCCAAAGGTGAGAAAAGACAAGATGAAGTTAAGAAATGAAGGGGTAGGCTGGGCGTGGTGGCTCACGCTTGTAATCCCAGCACTTTGGAAGGCCAAGGCGGGCAGATCACCTGAGGTCAGAAGTTTGAGATCAGCCTGGCCAACACAGCAAAACCCCGTCTCTATTAAAAGTACAAAATTAGCCAGGTGTGGTGGCGGGCGCCTGTAATTCCAGATACTCAGGAGTCTGAGGCAGAAGAATCGCTTGAACCCAGGAGGCAGAAGTTGCAGTGAGCTGAGATCGCGCCACTGCACTCCAGCTTGGGCAACAAGAGTGAGACTCTGTCTTAAAAAAAAAAAGAAGGGTTAGATAGGTGTCCTTTGGTTAGAGCATAGGAAGTAGCATATAATAGGCATCATAATTTGGAACAAAATTATAAAAGGCCTTGAACAACATGATAAATTGCCATAATCTTACTCAGTAGTCAATGGGAGAGCCATTGAAAAAGTTAAGTAGACAAGTGAGATGAGCTAAGCAATAATCCCAGATAGTCTGGTGGTGGTGTACAGAATGGCCTTTAATTTTGAAAGGCTGAAGGTCTGGGAATGAGTAAAGAGTCTTTGACAATAGACCAACTTGAAGCAATAAAGTCTTAAAATGAACTAGTGGCCAAGAGAGTGGAAATGAAGAGAAGGAATAACAAACAATTTGGTAGGGAAAGGGGAAAAATGAAAAGATAACTCTCAGGTCTTGAGTTAGTGCCTGGAAAAATTTATGTTGTGAATGAAAATGTTTGGGCTCAAATTTATACAAAGATCTAGAAATTTAAAAAATTTATTTCAAGACTGTCTATGATGTTGTTCTTTTTATTTTTATTTTTTTTTTTCAAAAAAGACCATCAATTCCCAGGATCACCCTGGACAGCTGGTTGCTCTCACCACATTCCTTCATAAGGCTGCTTTTTCCATGGTATTAGCTTGTTTTGGAATATGGACTGGAGTGTTGGAAAGAGTAAAGAGTTCTTATTATGATCAATCTAATGCCAGCTTCACTATCTTTCCTATTTGGACAGCCCCTAAAGATGCATATGGACCATCTCAATCTGCTCTCTGGTCTAGACAATTAGACATATCCTTCATGGCGAGGGCAAAGAAACACATTCTTTCGAGAGCATCAGAGACCCATGGGTCTATTGTAATGACATTCTCTATGACAGCACTGGGGAATTCTCCAAAACATTTCGATTTACAGTAACCAAGGTGCCTCCAGGGACAGCAGGTCCTTCAACTCAGGCAGCAAATGGGAAATATTCCATTTCCTCAATGTCAGGGCATTGACAGTGACATTCTGCATTAAGAAGCAGGTCTATGGGAAAGTCAGTGGAACCAGACTCTTTACCTGTAGTGGGCAGGGGCCAAGAGAAACAAAACTGGCATCGTTTTCAGGGTTGGGAAATCTAACCTGACCACACAAATAATTAACCTGAAAGGCCACTTCATGCTCCCCCAATAAACCCAGATGTTGCACTTCACTTTAGGTAAACGTTATTTTTAGAGACATAAGAATTCAGCATCCAAAATTTATCACCCATCTGAGTGGGAGACACAGAACACAGAACAGATTTATATGTTTAGGGGGTAGGAATGGGGTTTAAGCTCAATAAAATCTTAACTGTGCTTTACTTTTTAATTTAACTTTCAAACATTTCTTTCCTGTTTTGTGACTGAGAATCTCGTACATGTCACCCTTTCAGTGAAGTATCACAGGAAAGACATTTTTGTGGTGTTTAATGGAAATAATTTTTCTTGTGGTATTGCTCTGATACCCTGGGAAACTGGCTCTCAGAGATAAATTAGACTAAAAGCCATCTAGTGCTAATTTATTAAGCAGTCAATGGTTTAAAACAACTTTCCCTGTTTCAGCTCACTGGAGATCTGTTACCGGCTCTTGAGAAGATAGCAAAGAGCCAAAGACTGATAAATTTCATAGATTATCTTGAAACAGACAAAGTGAAGTGCTGATGTAGAAGAGTTTTGTAGCTGGGAAGGGATAGTACGCGCTGTGGGTATGTCTATGCATGTGTACTTTACACACCTCCAACATTCAAACTTCAGTCTTCCACACTGGACTTCCTGTAATAGTAGTTGAATATGCTGAAGAAATGAAAATTCTCTCTCAGGAACCAGTCTCTATAAAGAAAGATCTCCTAAATTTTCTCCTACTAGAGTGTACCACAGATCAGCAAAGTTCCATCTGTAAAGGAAAATATTCATGATCTTCCCCAGGGTTCTAAAGACGGCACTTTCTATAGATGCCCTACAACCATGGTTCTTAGCCTTGGTTTCAAATTAAAACACCCGGGAGCTGATGTCTGGGCCCTACCCTTAGAGATTCTGATGACTTTGATCTGAGGCATGGCCTAAACTTTGACAGTTTTAAATCCAGGTGATTCTAATGCAGTAAAGCTCAAGAACCACAGCCTATAAGATACTGTCAGAGATTCAGGTCTGTCCCACACCTGTGACTACCAGGTGACTAAGCTGTTAGTATGTATCCCTTTTTTTGCCTGAAAATTCAGATCATGGTCACTGACGAGCAATACAGAGGCATCAGAAATAAAGGACCAACAGTAAAATGTTTTGGGTAGCTGCTCAACTCCAAATGCTATTCTATGTGAAGGAGACTGGATGATTGAACCTGTGGAAGAAAACACAGCTAGAATAAAGTATTGAGAAGAGGGGAAATGACTTGCTGTTCGTTTAAATTGATTTTTTTCAAAGTCAATATGCCACTGACCCTCTCTTCAAAGACAGAGGAGCTCCTGAGCAGAAGACAATACTACCTTTTATGACCAGATCTAGTAATTACCCTCTCTCTACATCTTAAGATGCATAAGAATCACCTGCAGAGCTCATTAAATATGCAACTGCCTAGTCCCCACCCTGGGGAGATCCTGACTCAGCAGGGCTGGAGTTGGGCCCAGGAATCTGATGTTTTCAAAGCTCCCTAGGTGATTCTGATTGAGGTGAGCTGTGCCCCACCTTTAAGAAACACTGAGTCATTTCATCTCCAGGCAACTTCCTGAATGGTTCTTTTGCATTGCTCTTCTTTGGTTAAATATATTATCAAAGTCAAGGAAAAAGAGGGACTGCATCTTTAGTGAAATAGACTGCAAAGTATTTTTGGAAGGCGTTTGACTAAAATTTATATTGAGAAATCTTCAGTCCTTTTTGGGTATCCAAGTGTCTCAGCATTTCCTCAGATTACCTACAGAGAAGAATGAAGATGAACTACTGCAAACATACAACTCCACTCACAAATTACAGCCAATATAGTTCTTGGGAATAATGAGGGATTTTTCAAAATCAAAATCCCTTCATGTTTTGAGGGATCACAAACACTGATGAGGAAAATACAACCATGAAAACAAGCACACACACTTTATTCAAGGAATTTGGGAAAGGGAATGGATATATTCCTCCATGCTAGAACTTACTCCCTTTTCATGATTAATATGGAAAAGCTGTCCATATTTATGTTGATTTTTTAAATTGACACATTTTCATTATGGCAGTTTTACTCATTTAGCATCAAAGATAATGGAAAGAAACAAAATGTTATTTCCAGTTTGGGATGGAAATGTAATAACTGGAACTTACCCAGTCTCTCCTTTCAATTCAGTGTGTGTGTGTGTTATCAGAGTAGAGCTGTACATCTGCAAGATGCAGCTATAAATATTTGGCACAAAATTTTGGAATCCATAGCTTGTGAACCTAAAATGTACTCAGAATTTATAATTCTACTGTAAATAGGGAAACGTGTGTGTGTGTGTGTGAGTGTGTGTGTATGATGATGATGAGGGCAGAGATGGATATTCTTCACTTCTTTGTGTTTTTCACTCAAAATTTCCCTGGTACTCTAAAGCTCTCCAGCCTTGAACATTGTTCCTGTGCTGTGCCCACGTTCCATTGGCACAGGCACGGAATGGTATGCTTGGAATGTCTCCACCCTCCAAAATATTTTTGGATCAAACTTATCCCTTTTCCCTGAAAAACCTCTGTTGTACAGCATTTGCTTCACTGGGTTTTATATTTTTGAACATGGACCAAATCATGAAAACTCCAGGGCCCCAGTCAACTGTTAAAAGTTCTGTTAACCCTCTGACATCAACAGAATTCTCACTGAAGTAGAGCAAACATGGAGTTCTCTGCTTGGAGTCCAGTCTCTGTTGTGTTGTATTTACCTGCAGGCTCATTTCTAAATGCTCTTGAATTTAGACTTCAGCTCAGAGAATTCTAACCTAATCACCATCCAATTTATGTGAAAATAATAATGACTTTCTTTTGTAGTTTCCTCTGGATGGGCTTGTTTTTCCTAGTGTGAACTGACAATCTCAGTCAAAGACTGGAGCCTCAGGGGGACTTGCAGGGGAGACTGCCTTTCTGCTAAGTCAAAATAGTGCCAGGGAACTTAGTGGGGATATTTTAGCTTGTATCCCTATGAAGTCAGTCAATAAATAATAATGTTTATTTATAATAGTAATAGCACTATTAAAGTGTTATTATATGTGCCAGGTACTGGGCTAAAATTGTCACATACGGTATCTCATTTAATTTCCATAACAATCATAGGAGATGGCATCCCCATTTTACTTTATTATTTATTTATTTATTTATTTATATTTTTGAGACAGAGTTTTGCTCTTGTTGCCCAGGCTAAAGTGCAGTGGTGCGATCTCAGCTCACTGCAACTTCCATCTCCCAGGTTCAAGCAATCCTCCTGCCTCAGCCTCCTGAGTAGCTGGGATTACAGGCATGTGCCACCACATAATTTTATATTTTTAGTAGAGATGGGGTTTTACCGTGTTGGTCACATTGGTCTCGAACTCCTGACCTCAGGTAATCCAACCACCTCGGCCTCCCAAAATGCTGGGGTTACAGGTGTAAGCCACCGCACCTGGCCAGCATCCCCAGTTTAGTCATAAGAAAATTTGGATCACCAAGGCAGCATGTGGCACAGTCACAATTTTTTCAATTGCCATGGGTTTATAAAAGAAAAATTTACAGTAAAAAGATTTTATGTATCCTCAAGAAAACTATGATTAAAATGAAAATTAAATTTTGTTTCTAACATATCTGTGATAGCAACATATTTTGGGGTCACTTAAGTGGGTATAGTGAAATGCTTTGGAAAAAAATTCCTTTTAAAATCTTGTTGGCATTTAAGTGACACTTTGGCAAAACACTATGAAAACATCTGGTCACATCTTCTCAACACTAATTTCTCCCCTAAATGTTGTTTTTAATGTGTCACAGTTGTTAAATTTGTAACAAGTAATGCCCTTGAGACTAAACAACAGTGCCTGGTATGTGAAAAATGAACAATGCATTTACAGCAGTAAAAACCAAAAGGAAATTTTAAATAAACATTTAATTGAGTACAAATAGCCTGAAAGTTATTTTGGTGGAACTTGCCCAATCTGTGTGCTGACATTAGCAGCAGGATGTTCTAAATAAACTCTGTTAAAACAAATGTTGTCTTCTTCAGTTGAGACATAACCGATCAGATTCAGTTCTTCTGATGGATTATGGCTGGGGAAGGAACACTTGTTAGTTGGAAGGGACCTCTCCATTCATAGCCTCAGAACAAATGCATAACCACTAAAACGCCAGGGAGAATGGAGCTGGGTATTTGGATATTGTACAGCAACTTCAAAGGAGACAACAAAAAGGAGAAAAACAACCACCAACCACCGATGTTTGCATATCGGTTAGCCAAGGTCCATGGGCCTGATTCACTTCCTGTCTAACTCCAAAAGGATTTTTCCTTCTAGATAAAGCCCTGCATATTTGAATAGAATCCAACATATGTACTTGTCTCAGGCTATATTTTGCTCTTGCTGTATTATAATTTTGTGCAATGGAAAGTCTTGCAAAGTTCTACAATGAGGGAAAAATTCAAAACACAGACCATATTCAGGCAATTAGTAATGCAGCTGAGAAAAAGGGGCTGTGTATGTCATCTAGCCAATTACTTGAAAACAATTATTTTTCAGTTTCATGTATTGACTATTTCCACATATGGATAGGCAGATGCTATTGAGTAGAAATGTTTTTCCACTGATATGGAATCCTTGAAGAAACCATATTGGCTTTGATGTGATTCAGAGATTGTGTCATTCATCAAATGGTTTTAAAGAATGAAACTAACCTTAGGATTCATTCAACCTGAAAATAAACACAGATGGTTTTGGGTGAACAAACTATTTTCCATAGCAGATTTAACCATACATGTAATGGAATATGCATCCTTTGTATTTAGTGCCACATTTGACTTAACATAAAAGCAATTAGAGTGAACATGAGTCAAACTTTCTAATATAGTAAATCTGTAACTTAGCCCCATCCTATTGAAAAACTATTCATATTGAAATATTTTAAAACATACAGAAGAGTTGTATATATATTACAAGGAACTTTTTATTCTTGAATCTTTTTTTTTTTTTTTAGACAGGGTCTTGCTCTATTACCCAGGCTGTAGTGCAGTGGCATGATCACAGCTCACTGCAGCCTTGACCTCGTAGGCTCAAGCAATCCTCCTGCCTCAGCCTCCTGAGTAGCTGGAACTACAGGCATGCGCCACCACACCTGGCTAATGTTTCTATTTTTAGTAGAGATGAGGTCTCACCATGTTGCCCGAGCTGGTCTTGAACTCCTGAGCTCATGTGATCCCTTCACCTTGACCTCCACTTCCCAAAGTGTTGGGATTACAGGCATGAGCCAACTTGTCTAGCCAATTCTTGAGTCATTTAAGAGTAAGTTGTAGGCATAATTTTCTATTTCTCCTGAATAATTTAGTATGTACTTCCTACAAACAATGACCTGAAAAGCAGGAAATTAACACTGATATATTATTACCATGTACTCCAGAGTTTCAACTATTGCCCCAACAATATGCTTTATAGTAATGGATCTCAAACTTTAGTGTGCTACAAAATCAATGGGAAGTCTCAGTAAATGCAGATTAGTGGGCCCAAATCCAGGGTTTCTGATTAAGTGGGTTTAACATGAGGTCCAAAATTTTATATTTCTAACCAAGTTCCTACATGGTGCTGAAGCTGCTAATCCCGGGACCACACTTTGAGAACCAGCACTTTATGGCAAAAAGTCTAGTCCAAGATCACATGTTGCATTTAATGACCATGTCTGTTTAGTTTCCTTTAACATGAGGACTATTTTTCAGCTATTCCTTCACTTACATGATCTTGCAATTCTGGCAGCATACAGGACAGCTAACTACACTCTACAGACTATCCCTTAATATGGGTTTGTCTGATGCTTCTTTGTGAGTAAATTCAGGTTATGATTTTTAGCAGGAATATATCACAAAAATGTTCATCTTATTGCATCCTCTTGGGTGGTACAGAATTTTAATTTGTCTCATTACTGGTGTTAACTTTGATCACTTGATTAAGATGGTCCTTGCCAGGCTTCTCTACTACAAAGCTATACTTTTTCCTTTACATTTATAATTTTAAAACATATTGTGGGGAGATAGTTTGTCACTTAAGTAAATATCCTGTCTCTCATCAAATTCTTATCCACTAGTTCTAGCAGCCACTGATGTTTTTTGCCTGAATTGATTATTACTACGACAATTGACAAATGCTGTTTTCTAACTATGTCTTCCCTTCCACATTTATTAATTGCTATTCTACTGTTTTATTCCCCCATTTATTTATCCAATATTTATCAGTATAGACTGATGGATTCCTATTTTATTTAATGGGTTACAATCCATTATTTTATATTTATTTTGATGCTTAAATTGTCCCAGAGTTGGCCTGTGGCAGCCCAGTCAAGCTGACTTCTGTGTCCTTTCTTTATGTCCCAGCATTCCTTCAACATTCCCTTGCTCTCTTATATCAAAAGATGTTCTGGTTCTTCTTTTACTTTTTCTACCGAGACCAAAAATCAATCATTTTCTCAAAGAGACCTGGTTGCTTTTAATGGGGAATGGTATTTTAAGATCAAGATCAAGGTCCAATGTATCTTTTACTATTGGTGTATATATGCTGCTCCTAGTCTCTCTCAGTAGACAGAGCTAGCAGATATATGTATATGTACACACACTCACACATACACACCAGAGTTACATCTAAATTTAACTCTCTGCTTATATTATTGAAATATGCATGTGTGTACATATAGACTTGCATCTATATATTTGTATTTTGGCCTACCTATTGATAATCATGAGTTCATGCCTCGAATTCCAACCCAATATCACAGGATTCAATCTAGCTTTCCTCCTCTCTCTAACTCCATTATTCTCAATATGTTTACTTCATTAAACCCTGATGTGTAACAATCTCCCAACTTAACCAGAATAAGAAATTACTAATTATTAAAGGATACCTGAAGTTTTAGGAGGTTTTTGTATACCCAAAGAAAACCAAGCTAGCATTTTTTGGTGGCTTATAGGTCACCTTACTACAATAGTATCTTCCTAAGCAACTCAAAAAATTAACTCAGCTACAATACAAAAAGTCAAGTGCTTTGAAGTGTGAGCTGCCTGTAGCTATCTCTACTTATACTCATCAGATCCACAGGTTTTTCTTTCTCTTCAGGGTCAAATCGTGAAGTTAGATGTGATCTCACAGCCTAACATGGTTTAAAGTTTAAGAGCTGACTCCTCCTTGTACCCCCTCCATAGGAATGACTGCTGTCAAGCAGACCCTCCAGAGCTCCTGGAAGGGGACATTGAGTTAAACATGACTAATTGAACACCTATATTTACCTCTTATTCCACCTCAAATCTCACCAAAAGAGGGAGTGGGGAGAAAAGAGGTATTAGCTCAAACAAAGAGAATGGGATATCAGGAAAATGCAAATCAAAACCACAGTGAGGTATCATTTCCACCCTACTTGGGATGGCTATTATCAAAAAGACAAAAAATAAATGCTGACAATGATGCAGAGAAAAGGGAACTCTTACACTGTTATTGGGAATTTAACGTAGTATAAACACTACAGAGAGCAGTATGGAGATTCCTCAAAAAAAAAAACAATGAATAGAACTACCATATGATCCAGGAAACCCATTATTCGGTATTTATTCAAAAGAAAGGAAATCAGTACATAAAAAAGACATCTGCACCCCCATGTTTATTGCAACATATTCACAAGAGCCAAGATATGGAATCAACCTAGGTGTCCACCTACAGACGAATGGATAAAGAAAATGTAGTATATGTACACAATGGAATGCTATTCAGCCATAAAAAAGAATGAAATCCTATCATCCCCAGCAACATGAATGGAACCAGAGGATATTAAATTAAGAGGAAGTTAAATATCTCATGTTCTCACTCATACGTGAAAGCTAAAAAAAAAAAAAAAAAAAAGTGAGCGCATAGAGGTAAAAAGTAGAACAGAAGACACTAGAGGATGGGAAAGGTAGAGGGAAAGGGAGAGATTTGCTAGAGGATACAAAATTACAGCTAGATAGGAGGAATAAATTCTAGTGTTCTATAGCACCATAGGATGACTATAGATTCAAATAGCTAGATTCAAATGACTATAGTTTCAAATAGCTAGAATGAGAATATTGAATGTTCACAACACAAAGAAATGATAAATGAGATGGATTTGCTAATTACCCTAATCCGATCACCATACATTTTATGTATCAAAACATCCCTATGTACCCCAAAAATATGTACAATTATTCTTTCCATTTAAGACATTTTAAAAATATGATTCTAAAAAAATTAAAAATTAAAAAGCAAAAAACTCCACTGATATGGTTTGGATTTGTATCCCTGCCCAAACCTCATGTCAAATTGTAATCCTCAAAGTTGGAGGAGGGGCCTGGTAAGAGTTGACTGAGTCATGGGGGTGGATTTCCTCCTTGCTCTTCTCATGATAGTGAGTGAGTTCTCATGATAACTGGTTATTTAAAAGTATACTGTTGCACCTCCCCCTTTCCTCTCTTCCTCCTGCCCTGGCCATGTGAATATGTGCCTGCCTCCCCTTTGCCTTCTGCCATGACTGTAAGTTTCCTGAGGCCTCCCCAGCTATGCTTCCTGTGTAGCCTGTGGAACCATGAGTCAATTAAACCTCTTTTCTTTATAAATTACCCCAGTCTCAGGTACTTCTTTATAGCAGTGCAATAATGGACTAATACACCCACACACAAAAAAAAACAAAGAAAATGGAAAAGAAAATAACTGCAACAAAAGTTCAGAAAAAATAAGAAACACCAGTAGCTCCAAAATTGGACATGGAAGGTAAACTTGAAGACAAGACAATTCATTAAAAGTTGACATAGGAAGCTACATTCATAAATTCTCTTCCTCATTGTTTGTTGCAGGCTGCAGTCTCTTCTACATCTGAGCAAAAAACTTTCTCCACACTAGAAAAAAAAAAACTTCAAAAACCATAGAGGCCAGATTCAGGGATGATAGAGCTGAGGAAAGGTATCTCTATTGAAAATGGGGATTAAGTGAAAGTGAACTGAATGGTGAAAATTCTGACCCCCATACCCCCACCTCAAGATATTCAACATATACCCTTCTCCCCATACGACTCTCAGGACCTGACAGCCAGGCTTTTATAATTCAGTAAAAGATTTAAGATTCCTTTGTGAAAATACACCAGCCCAAAAGAAAAGACTCAAAATTCTGACAGTTCAGAGTTCTCTGATAAAATGACTAAGCCAGATCATCCTACACCAAAATCCACCATTTGACAGCACACTGACTATCCTCATACCTCTGCCTTAACTATGAATGAGCTGGAAAAAGAAAACTTCAAAGCTCATGGGAGTATGGAAAAATTGTTTGTTTCAGAACACCATTTGCAAAGTTTTATGTGGTACCTAAACTTCCCAAGAACTCTTATCCCTCACAACAGATAACTAGAAAGGGGCTTTTCCTTCATTTGAAACTGGAGGAACTATGATGTCAAGAAAATGGAGACAACTTTTAAAGGTGCTTTGCTCTCTCAACATCTTGGTCATTTTACATTAGGCACCTCTGGAAGTCACATTAACGCTTAACATATAAAATGTAATTATTTACTTTGTAAATGTAATTAGTCCTGTAATTTTTCAACTTGTAGGAACTCTAAAACTCTACTGTATAGATTGAGGTCATTCTAACCTCTACTAATTAGAGTCACTTAACATATACTAATGCCAATTGACTACAAGTTCAGGGACTATAATCTGAGAAACCATCTACCTTGCTGTTTGAACAAAAGTTTCCCTTCCCAGGAATTCCAGCTCCACTTCCTGCAATTGAATACCATAAAATTCTTCTGAATTCTTACATCCTCTGTCAGTTTAAGCCCTCTAAGAAGCAGACATCAAGACAAAATTAAAAATGTAGGAGATGTTTTGAGGGAAACACCCATGGAAGATAAAGGGGAGAGTGAGAAGCAGCAGGCAGGAGATACCTTCAGATCACAAAGGAATAAAGGAGGGTTGAGTAGGAAAAGCCTCAGACTACAATCAAGGTCTGAGATAGCAAGGCCAGGCCGATGAGAAACCCCAGAGAAAAAACTGCCCATCAAAAGAGGCCCACATTGGGCAGGAAGGGCCCAGCTCCCAGCTCCCATACCCACAGCATGCTCAGCCATTGGCTGGGAGCAGCTTTGCAGGATCATGAACTTGTTGTGAGTGAGTGTTGCAGTGGATCCCAAAGGTGCGGCAGCTGGAGTCTGGTGCTCCTGGAGGGAAATCTGAGCAGGGCTCTCTTCCACAGCTGCCACACCTCCTTTACCTGGAACCTGGAGATGTTCCTTGCAATGAATGATCTAGAACAGTTTATAGTGAAAGGGAAGGCTGACTCTGGAACTCAAGCCTCCTCACTCAAAGGCCAGTAGTCTTTGTTTCTGGTGAGGGCCAGATGAATTAAGTATAAATAGTTTGTCCTGTTTTATCGGTAGCTGCCACAAGGCATCACTTCTTTGGCAGCAGATGTTAGCACAGTTTATATATTTAATATTTAACATATATCAGTAACCTATGACTCAAGCTGATCACAGACTCAAATATAATGTATCTTGTGGATGAGCAAGAAGTAAAAAGAGTGTAAGCATTTCATCTTGGCAGGGAAATAGATATGAATGTTCATGGAAGAATGAAAAAAGGAAGAAGTTTGCAGGTAAATGTTGGCCACACTTGCTTGTCCTAGAAATGCCAATCGCTATCTCCCACTCCACTCTCTTCTAAAAGAATCTTGTTCCAATTTCAGCCCTAATGAGGAGATGAGTGTATGAAGCTATATTTGTACTGGATTGTTCTTTTATTCTTTCCAGGCTGGGTCAATTAATTCTCTCTCTGGAATTTTGAACTGAGATTCACAGAGAAGCTGTAGTCAAGGAGCCATGGATAGCTGGAGGTAATGCCCTATAAAATCAAATTGGAGTCATAGGAGGTGTTATAAGTTCATGCCATTTTCTAGTCAAACTTTTGGGGAAACGGTCCTTATCACCTTTATCCCATCACCAATTTATCTAATCTGCATAAGCTTTGAATCCAAAAGATCTGGGTGCCAGCCCCAGCTCAGCCACTCACTAGCTTGTCTCTCTGACCTCAGCTTCCTTATCAGTAAAGCATATAAACTAAGACTTGCTTTTCAGGCCTTTCATAAGGAACAAAAATGATAATGTATATCATACATATTTTATTTTGTAGGCTTACAAAAGTTGGAAATGCAGAGAAAATAGATTAGGAGTTAAGAACTGTATCAGCATTAAGTAAGAGTTAAGTTAACATTGAGATTATTTTGATTCCTTGATATTGTGCAGTTTTGTGGGACAAAATGGTTATCAATTGTCCTAACACCATCCTGGAAATTCTAAGACTCTTCCATGACCTCTTCCAGGGTTTTCCTAGTTAAAGCCTGGACTGAAGACAAGTAAGAAGCACTTTTTGGGTTCATTCAGTTTTGAGGTAACAATAAACTCATCTTCAGACTGCCTGTGACCTTTTCCTAATAACACCAGAAATACGAATAGGACATACTTTAAAACTAGCTTATCTAGAAAACCTCTTGCCCATTCACATTCCTATTTCCCAACACAACTTTTTTCCCAGATCTGGCACAAACAGGAAATCAGAGCGAAGCCATCATTAGAGACAGGTAAACATATTTCTCTTAAGGCAAACAATACTTTGCTATACATATGCAAAATAAAAACTGGGCAATAGAGTAAGTCATAGGGTGATTCAGAAACACTCCCCTCCCTACTCCCCTAGAAAACACTTCCTATGCTTGAAATATTTTAATGGAGTGCAAGTCATTTGTGAGCCTGAATTATCCAGGCAAATGCTTCCTCTACTGTAGTTTGCATGTGCAGATATATATATGAGAATAAATGCAAACAAGCACAAGATTACCCTAAACACATGTGCTTCCATTTCCTTGGATCCCAAAAGAACGAGTTACGCTAGAACAATGGTTCTCAAAGTATGGTCCCTGCACAGGCAGCATGATATAACCTGGGAATTTAAGAAAATTGCTAATTATTGAACTCCACCCTACACCTACTAAATGAGAAACTTGAGGGTGTGGCCCAGCAATCTGTGGTTTCTAGATCCTTTAGACAAGCCAGTGAAAATTGGGACTAGCATCACCCATAATCAAGCTTTTCTTTCAAGGGTGAATAATATTAATACTTGCGCTGGGCCTAATAGTTTTGTTCTTTAGTTTTGTTTTGTTTTTCCTGACCAAGGAAGGATCTGAGTGAGGGAAGTCAATACTCTGGAAGACAAGTGACTTTCTGGGGGAAGGTGGTAAGCCCTTTTATTTTGTCCTCTTTTTTTAGCCCTTTTTATTCCAGTGAACATTTCTACTCTTATCTGGGAAACTCACTTGCTTTTTAATTTATTTTTCATCCTAATTCGTCTGCAGTGAATTTCCTGAAATATTATATTTACCTCCTCTCTGTTGGACATGATGATTCTGCTGGTCTACTCACTCTTGAGTGAAGTTCTTTCTTTGAAAAAGCTATCTGTGTTTAAAATCTGTGTGATTCATCTTTTCTCCATCCATTTCGAGGCTCCAAGGCCGGTGGAAGAGTTCTGACTCAGGCCCAGTTGCAGGGTACAAGCCAGTAAGTCATGTTGTTTCTTGACACCACTTTCCTGTATTTTTTTGTAACATCATAGCCAGTGCGTCAAGTTGGTTTGTGTCCCCCAGGAAGCAACACCAGTGACTCTTAGTAAAGCAACACTACTTGGAAAGACCATTTTGAAGGCTCTAGTTAAAAGCAACAACTTAAAACAAAAAAATTTTAAACTGTTTTATTTTGAAAGGTTTTTGTTTTCAAAAATTAAACATTGTAGTTCTTCAAGAACTCTGTAGTTGGAAATATTTTCTCACATTAAAAATGCAAAGCCTCTGGAGGAAATGATACTCTGAGCTTTGTAGCACAAATCAATGCCAAATGAAGGCCATAAACCATGTTTTGTTATGCACTTGGCACAGTCTCCAAATATCTTGAACAAACAACAGCACTGTGCTTCAGACCCAGGGACCCTTACCTCTCAGGAAATTTATGATTGTCCATTATAGGAAAGTAGAAATGCTGGGGATTAGCAAGTCTGGACTAGGATTGGAGGAGAAACAAAGAAATTATTAAAAACATAAACAATTTGAATATTATGAGCTCCTGTTTTCTGAAACCATTGCTTGGAAAAGCCATTCTTGCCAAGCCTATGTACTCAAAGGAAACTGGCTTTGGGTTTAGATGATCAATCTCAGCTGGCTTTGGATTTAGATGATCAATCTCAGCTCAATGAAAGTACTGAGAACTGGCCTAGGTTGAGGTAGTGTGAGAAGGCAAAAGGGGATAAGGCAGGTTGCTTCATACAAATCCCATTCGTGGGAAAACGCAGGGATTCCAAATCATCATTCCTATGCCTTTTCAGAATGCCTGTCACTTTACAGTTTAAATGCCATTTCTAAATAAACACTAGCTCTCCTATTTGTGGGGGCTGGTTGCTTTGCGGGCAAAGGTAACAGCCATCGGTTCTGGCCCTGCAAAAATATGCATATTTTTTGGGGTCCATTTCTACATATTTTGGGGTCCATTTCTGTGATCAGGGAATCACAGGAAATCAGGGACCCCGTATGTCACCCATTTCCCAATCCAAGCCAAACCTAAAGTCACAGGTAGAAAAAGGTGTTTACAAATGTTAAGAATCAAGAAAGCAACACTTGATATCACCAAACCACCTCAAAAAAAAACAAAAAACAAAAAAACACTAGCATGACTTACTTCTGATCTTTGCTCGAAAGAAAACTAATTCAAAGAAGCATATATTAAAAATAAATGTCAGTAATTGCCAATGATAAAAATGAATGATAAAAACCTGATGTGAGAGCTTAATGATGCTATATTCACTTTCTTTTGCATACAGTGCATGTAGCTACATCTCTTTCAGGAATGTGCAAATTGATGGATGGTTCATGCCTCAACTATCTGATCACTAATCATTGCTTAATATTTCTGCTTCTGTCTGAACCTGAACCTGAATGTGAACCTGAGTGGGACACCAGGCATCCTAGGGCTATTGTTAAGAACTGGCCTGGCACCATCAGCTTGGGGTGGTGGTGTTCTGTGTGTGCTTGTGTATGGTTTTGAGCTGGTTTGTCTTTCTTTTGAAGGAAAAAACTGTCCCTTATATAATATTTTTGCATTGTAGCTCTATATCCAGAAATCTGTGAGATGTTCTTATTAGTATGTTGTTCTCCTGAAGGTCAGCCCCTTTTACCAATCCCTGCCCCCAGCAAGTGGGCTGACACTTACCATTACAATGACATTAATAATAAGAGTTATGACTAAAAGTGAGCAAAAGTATTGGCCAAGGCTTATGGATTTCATTTGAGGCTTAATGTGGCACTTTGATTTTTCATTCAACTTTCCTTTTAGGAATTACTTTGCTAAACATATCCAGGTTGTCTTTTGTGCTTAATACTATTATTATTTGCTACTTACTGCTACTGATAACTAACAGAAGTAACTGGCCTAAACTTTAAGTTACTGAAACTTGAAGTAAATTTTTTTCCTTGCCATTTATATATGTAGTGGTTTTATGAAGCTCCTTGCCTTCTAATAGCACTGAGGAACTAATCAACACATTCTCTGATTTATTGACTTATTTTGTATTCATTCATTTAGTCATTCAGTAAATACAGAAGAAACATCTACTATTGAGAAACTTTTCCAAAGAATTATTCCAAATCAAGACCTACTTTTAAAACTTTGCTAAGAAGACAATGTTTGCGCTCTGAACAATGAAGTTCTGATCTATTAGAAATTTAAAAAAAAAAAAAAAAAAGGCTTGAGTTCTTGAGTTCTCAAGTTCGTCTCAATGTAGACTCCATGAAGATTATATACCTGGAAGTAAATACCAGCGGTCTTTACCCTGCAATGTTTGATCAGTATCCAAATATCTTTATTTCTTATAGCCAGATTTTATAGATTGATCCTTACAATTACCATAGGTAGGGGTAGACTCAATGCTCATTTCAAAAAAAAAATTACTATATATGTCTCACAGTAAAGAGAATCTTTTGGAATGGCAAAAGTCTCTGTTGATTATGTTTTCCTGGTAGTCTTGCAATGGATTCCCTGAAATATATACTGAAACCAATGTTAATATCACATGTATTCACTATGTAAGACTAAATCTATCAAGTATCTATTAGTAACTAGCAATAAAAATTCTGTTGTGGTGTTTTGAATCTGGAATTACTTATACTTTTATGAAACTTATTGATTCAGACAATATTTTTAATAAATATTAATAATAAATATTTAGTAAATGAATATATGCTAGAGCCAGGCATCACACTAAGTCCTGGGGGTATAATTCCAAACAAAATGGACATTCTCTTTGTCTTCACAGAACTCGGAGTTACGTGGGTTGTAATCATAATTTTTTTTCAATTTTGCCCCCATGAAAATAACCACAGACTAGTTTCCTTTTAAAGAAACAGAAAGCCAGCCATCAGGCAACTCTGAGAGCCACCCACAACTCTCTTGCTTAGATATTCTTAAGTTTGGTTCTCCATAATGGGAACATTACTTACAGCTTTCTACCTGAGGTTTTCATGACGCTAGAGAGATGATCCATAAAGAAGTACTCTTGGCTATTCAAACGAAAAAGCAAAGCAAAACAGAAAACAAACAAAACAACTTGATCATTCACATCCTCTTGAAGTCTAAAGGACATCATTTTTCAAATTCAATTCTCCCTTACCCCTGACTTTTCTCCACTTCCCATTATGTTCCCTGGATAAATCATCCCTTTGAATGGGATTTTTTTCTATCTTTCAATTGTCAGGAGCATTCCTGCTGTGTCTGGGCATAGATCTCTTCTTTGGTATTTGATTAATTTCATGCACTTGACCTAACTAAGAAGCTGGACTGTACTTCAGACATACTTCAGTTGGCAATATTAAATAAAACCCTAACCAGAGAAGCATAGGAATCATTAAAGCCAAAGTTTCTCATTAGCATTGACAGAAATTCAGATTTTTCCCAAATCGGTAACAGAACAGAAAGTACTAAATTTGTCAAAGGTACAGACCACAATGCAAAAAAATAAGGAGAGAGACCAGAGAGTGGATTCACACAGAGGGAGGCTGGGAAGGTTCACAGGATCTGAGCAGGGTCTGTGGAGAATTCCAAAGGAAAAGTTTTTGATCATATCTACTCCCTATCGCCACTTTGCAAGTTGGCATTATTGCACAGACCAGAGTACCTCTGAGTAAGGGGAATAAAAGGAATAAAGTTCATTTTGTAACTAAAGATTAGAAATAGTTTTGCAATTGTCTCCTTTCCTAAGTCACACATAAATCATTCAACTGCGAATCCAGATTGCTTTGTCAGAATTTAACTTAGTTCAAATGAACAAGCATAAACACAAATTGAGATGGAAAAAATAGTTTTCCTCTCATGAAAATCAACTTAGTCAACTAGCCTAATTATCTGTTGCTCCCTACAGACATTAAGAATTCGATTACAGCATGGCTCTCAATCATAGTACCCATAGAAGTGGAAGCTAACAAAGCATGGTCAGGTAGACCCTATGCTCCTTGGCATCCTGCTCTTAGCTGGCAACTTGAATACATTGTCCAGCATTGTTGGTCCTTTCCTGCCCACAGGTGCAGATCTGAGAAGCCCCAGGTTCCAGACTGGCATTCTGCCCACAGCTGTGGGATATGTACCACTTTGCACTCCAAGATGAGTTTTGTGGTTGGCATTTTCCTCCCACTTTCTACAGATAAAGCATCTCTTAACTGATGAATAGAAGCTGGCTTCCATTTCCTTCTCTATTACTCTTTTAAGAGATCTGGTGACAGGACTGAATTCCTGCTAATTCTCAGATGGCCTGCCTGCTCTCTGCACCATGCCAGTGGTCCCAAATGAGCTAGAAAGATAAATAGGTAGTGGTTCCTTCTTTCAAATATTCAGCATGACATGATACCACTGTGGACAGCAGAGACTCTGGCTCCCTGGTCAATGGTGGAGACGTGTTTTGGGGATTTTGGAATGCTGGTACCCTAGCCAAGGAGCACAACAATTCAGGAATGTGGTAGCTGTTTTTAGTGGCTCATGCATTTAAGCATCAGGCCTGCTTGTCTCTATAACAACTTTAAATCTGTTTTTGTTGCCTAACTCTAAAAGTTAAGGAATTCTATGCATTTCTGTATGCATCAGATTATTTTTAGTCTCTCTTCCAACCAGCAGATAAAGCATTTCTCTAAAGCAAACTGCCAGCCTCTCTCTTGTCTCATGGTTGAACTTCAGGGATTGAAGCTGTGTTCATTAATCCCCTGCCTTATTCAACAAAGATTTATAAAGCATTTTCTATGCACTAAGTGCTAAAGAATAGACTCCGAAAGCTAGAAACAGCTCCAACAAGTCACTTATTTAGAAGGGTCCAAAAAAGATGCTTGCTATTTTAAATCTCTAGAAGAAATTTTAAAGTTCCCCATTTCTGGAAAAACTGCCCTAAAAGTGAATCCCACCAAAGTCAAGAAATTCTTTCTATGGCCCAAAACCATTCTTGATCCAAGTTCTGCCTCACTGCCATGAATGAAGATGGATAATAATAACTTCAGCATAATTCAAGGATAATTCTGTATATTCATTGTTATTGAGTTACCAATTCCTCTTCTCATCTAGCTAAAGCCTATAGCATTTTTATGTTTACTTGTGGTACTATTCTCTTATTCCTTTAATCAGATTAGCTGTTCTTATTCAGTAAGTATTTACTGAGTGGTCAGGGAAAGCTCCAGAGAAGATGACTAATTGAACTGCATCCTTAAAGGAGAGGTAAGATTTGGACAGACTGAAAGGACACAAAACAGCATTCTAGGAGAGAAACTAGCATAAACAGAGGCATAGAAGTAAAACAAATCAATAAATTGAGTGAGGGTAGAGTGAGGTGCTGAATGGAAAGAAACAGACAGGTATGAGAACTCTGCAATAACCCAGTTCTTCCCTGGATGAGTGTTCACTTTCTTCCAGGAAGACAGGATGATCTTCTCTGTGGAATTCTCTTGAAGGCTTTTTAGATTTGGGAGTTTCTTTTTGTCAAGGATATTTTAATTGTAAGCCATAGAAACCCCCTTAAATTAGCTAAGGAGAAAAGGAGGCTTTATTGTAATCAGGAGTATTATAGTTAACCTGAAGGCTGGAGGCAATGATCCTCACAAGAAACAGGACCAGAAGGTGGCTATTCTCTTTCTCTCTCTCTCTCTCTCTCTCTCTCTGTCTCTCTCGCACACACACACACACACACACACACAGAGTTCTGTTTCTCCCTACACACCGGACTCATCCTTCTCTCTCAATACTCATCTGCTCCTCCAAGTACCTGTTTGCCTCCACAGCTCCTGACCATACAAGCCCCCAGTCCCAGAAGAGAGTATATGGCATCAACATAACCCAATTCCAATAATCAGGAAAGATAATCCAATTAGCCCAGCTGTGGTCAGAGCTCCACCCTGCATCCACCAACCGTGGCCCAAGCAGTATTAAATAATGCAAAAGTGACTCTGCATACCCAGTTACAAATGAGTAGGCTTATTCTCAGAGAACATGCAGTTGTGGCCACAGACACCAGAAAGAAACAATCGTGTGAACATTCCTGAGAAGTGGACAGAAGAGAATTTACATGTTTTCAATTAAATGTTTAATTTGCCTTGGTAATACAGTCTGGGTGGGCAGAATGCCGTGTGTGAGACATAGTGAAGGACCCTTCACTGAGCCAGGGATGTGAGGGACCCCACACTATGGGGAATAGTGAAGGAACTGAAGCTGCCCTTCTAGAGAAACAAAGACTTCAAGAAGATCTGCTGCTGCTGCCTCTCTTCAAATGCTTGACGGATCATCATTTTGAAGACAGAAGAGTCTCTAGGGGAAATAACCAGGTCAGGAATAGAACCGTCTGGAAATGGTGTGATGGCCTTGAGGTTAGTGAATTTTCTATCAAGGAAGGGATTTCAAAGTTGTGAAAACAATAATTTTAGTGATGTTTATAGATAATTTAAGTGTCCAATAGAGGATTAATTAAATGACTTATATTTAGCTACAGACCTATAATTAGATGGCCTTCCAATCCTCAAATTTAACAATTTTTCTAATCAGTCAAGGCCCATCTTAGAATACACAAGAAAGAATCTTTCAACAACAGGCATTCAAGAAGAGCTCTTAACATTGAGAGACAGGGAATCTGGGCAACACAGTCTAGTTCATTCTCAAACTCAGCTCCACGGAATGTTAGCACCCATGGGGTGTCTGTAGGTATTCTACAAACACAAGGCTTACTGTCAAGTAAATGCTACTTAAATAAAGTAAAACAGGCTTCTTTACTGCAGGATATTGTAGAGCCTTTAATAAGTTGATGTTTATCATGAATCTCCAATAGACGAAATACACTAAACAATGTTTCCCAAACTAATCTGACCACAATGAGGACTTAATAGCATCACCTAGCATGTTAACTTCCCCGAAACAAGAGTTTAAGAAATGCTGGGGTAGCTCTGGTGCCTGATTCTATCCCTTTTTTGTGTCACATATCCTTTTGAGAACCAGGCAAAAGGTATAATACCCTTCCACTCCCACCGATGAAAAATAAACATGCAAAAATGCACACCAAATTGTGCACATAACTTCAAGGCGGGTCACAGACTCTAGTGACTCATCCATGGATTCTCAGGTTTTCCTGAACATCAAGTAATAAATCCCTATCCATAATTTTATCTACATTCATACATCCCCAAAGGGTCATAAAATAAAGGCACAAGTCTTCTGTATTGCATTGCTTGTGCAAGTTGTACACAATTTTCTCTAGACACTCCTTAGTGCTATCCCTCAGTACATACCACCAGAAAGAGGGCAGGACTCCTACAACCTCTGGGACACCTCCCAGTTTGTCTTCTCTCAGTTGGACTCTCATGCAACTGAGTTTGGCTCTTTCCAAACCAGAAGTCCTATTTAACTTGGTGAATAAAAAGATGTTTGAAGTACGTTTCACCTTTTTATTTTTTGGAGACCGAGTTTCACTCTTGTTGCCCAGGCTGGAGTGCAATGACACGATCTCAGCTCACTGCCATCTCCATTCCCCCGGGTTCAAGCGATTCTCGTGCCTCAGCTTGCCCAGTAGCTGGGATTACAGGTGTGCACCAACACCCTCAGCTAATTTTTGTATTTTTAGTAGAGGCAGGGTTTCACCACATTGGCCAGGCTGTACATTTTTAAGATAAAGTTTTTTCTAACATATAAAAAAGTCTGAAGAACTAAGGAAGTGTATTATTCTTACTCTACTATGCAGATCGTCAAGAAATGCCATTATTTATAAAAACATGATCTTAGAGGCAGAGAAGCCCCTCTTCTTTTTTTTACAAAAGGGTGCTTCTTGGCCACAGTCCTGGGTATCACCAGAAAAATGAAATATCTGGGCACAGGTATAAGATGAACAAGTGAAATAGCACAGGGCAAACAGTTCAGATCAAATGAGTCATGTAAACCAGAGAAAGTTATAAAATAGCATAGGTAAAAAGAACAAGTTTATCGTTTCAAAATTACTTCACTTAATCTTAGCCAAAAAAACCAAAAAGTGACTGTTTCAAAATTACTTCAGTCCTATAAAAAATGAAGAGTCTTAAAATGGGCATTAAAAGGGCCTAACTCCAGTGCGTGCATGTGGAAGCCAGATATATTACTTCTTGTGCATCTGTCATTCATTTTATAATTGAAGCTTATGAATATCCCAGTTGAAAAACAAACGGTTTATATCAATGGAAATGATATAGTTTTTATTTTTATCAGAGTTAGTACATGTTAATAATTTTTTCTCAAAGTAATAGTTGTTTGCACATTACAAGCACATGTCTTGTGCTTTCCTTATAAGGATATCCAATGAAAATTTTTTTTCTCTCTTCGGCCTCCTTATAGTCAGCATATTTCCGTTTGTACAAGAAGCAAGTAGTCATTTGAAGTCTATGGAGAAATGTCTGTTTGACTAACAGATGTCTATGCTGGAGTAAGCAGGAAGTCTTACAGTTCCTTCCCAGCACAAAGGCCCACTTATGATAAAAGAAAAGACCAAACAGCTTGAGGATAAATAAGGCAGTTTCCATTCCAACAAACATCTGTTCTAAACCTGCCACGAAGGTGGAACCAAGAAAATCCCTAGTACCTCATAATCAAATGCATTTTTATTTCTTTTACCCCTTTCCTACCCTCTCAGTGACCATTCTCAACATTACTGAAAATCAGCCAAAATATTGTTTTATTTGTTCCACCACTGATACTTTAATCTGGAATGCTTAAGAGCCAACCTCTAGCTATAAGGAAGCAAGTCTGCTCAGAAAGCAATGAACTCTGTGAGCTGGAGATTAATTTAACATACAGTTTAGTCATTTGCTGAGCACCACTGTATGCCATTCACTGTTCTAGGCACTCTGGATACAAAGGTGTGCATGGTGGGCATCCCTTATCAGTAAAGACAGCCAATCAATGTGTACTCAAAGAAGCGAGCAAGTTAACCTTACAAAGTGATAAAACAAAATAAGGTGATATGATAGCAAGTGACTGACAGAGGATAGAAAGGAGGTTAATTTAGAGTGGGTCACATGTGGAGGTGAATGTGTACAGGGACGAGAATGCCAAGGAGCAGTCTGCCTTCTGCAGATCCAGGACAGAGTGTTCCAGAAGGAGAAAACATCAAGAACCAAGGACCTGAGATGGAAACAAACTTGGTCTGTTCATACAACAGAATGAACGCTCAAGTGGCTGGAGCATAGTGAATGAAGGGAAAGTGAGAGGTGATGAGTCAAGAGGAAGGCCAAATAGAAAGTACAGCCCAGAAATCATAAGGGAAAAAGACAGCTGTGACCCTAAATAAAGGCAAATGATATGCCATCTCCTCAGCTAAGTGAACAAAATAATTACCCAGAAGGTGATACAAATCTCATTTTTTGTCACCTAGAAATAATGCAAATATGTGATAGTGGGATCCTAAACAAATGTTCTGGAAAGGGACTTCATAATATAGTGCAGACTAGACCTGTCCTCATCAGCAGGTACTTTCTTCCTCTCTAGGGTAAGGTTTATCCAGAAAGTGGTTTGTTCCATTCCTTTTCTCAGGTAGCAAATGCCCATTCATTCGTCACCCTGGAACCTGGTTGTTCCTTATTACCAGAGTGATAAGAAGATGCAAGCTCTGGCCTTGAAGGATTACTCTGAAAGTCTGTCAGACCACTGGATTGTTTCCCAGTGCTCTGCAGAATGAGTACATTGTTTCTAGGTACAGTTAACATGGATTATTATCAGAGAGCTGGTTCACCCTAGATGAATTAATGAATTCTGACACCGTACTTCAGATTACTGTCTTTTGCTAACCTTTTTGTAGCCTCTAAAAATATTGAAATGAGACAAAATCTGGTATCCCCTCCACTGTATTAGGCCAGGCTCTATTCCACTGCATGTAGCAATCACCAAAGGGAAGAAAAGGTACCAGATAAGTAAAGAATGAAGAGGGAGATTTTCACCAAAGAAACTTCTACAGTTTTAGGAGAGCATATATATTTACATATGACCTAAGTAAAAGGCAGGGAACCTGGGTGACATGGTCTAGTTCAACAGCCTAGAACTAACCAGTCTAATTCAAATACATACACACACACACACACACACACACACACACACACACACACAGAGGCATAGCTCACTTTATTGCACTTTACTGTATTACACTGATATTGCATTTTTTACAAATTGAAGGTTTGTGGCAACCTTGCACTGAGCAAGTCTATCAGCACCATTTTTCCAATAGCATGTGCTCACTTCATGTCCTATGTCACATTTCGTTAATTCTTGCAACATTTCAAACTTTTCATTGTTGTTATATCTGTTATGGTGATCTGTGATAGTGATTTTTGATGTCACTATCGTAACTGGTTTGGGGCACCATGTATCACACCCATATAAGATAGCAAACTTAATAAATGTGTGTGTGTTCCGAATGCTCCACCAACTGGCCATTCCCTCTCCTCTCTCTCCCTCTCTTCAGGCCTCCCTATTCCCTGAGACACAACAATATTAAAGTTAGGCCAATTAACATCTCCACAATGTCCTCTAAGCTTTCAAGTGAAAGGAGTAGCATGTCTCCCAGTTTCCCTCAAAAGCTAGAAATGATTAAGCTTAGTGATGAAGGCATGTTGAAAGCTGAGATATGTTGAAGCTTCTTGCACTAAACAGCCAAGTTGGAATGCAAAGGAAAAGTTCTTGAAGGAAGTTAAAAGTGCTACTCCAGTGAATACATGAATGATAAAAAAAAAAAAAAGAAAAGAAAAGAAAAATGGTGTTATTGTTGATATGGAGAAATTTCAGTGCTCTGGAAAGAAGATCAAACCAGCTACAACATTGTTGTAAACCAAAGCCAAATCAGAGCAAGGCCTAACTCTTCAATTCTATGACATCTAAGTGAGGCAAGGAAGCTACAGAAGAAAAGTGAAGCTAGCACAGGTTGGTTCATGCGGGTTAAAAAAAGACGCTGTCTCGATAACATGTAAGTGCAAGGTGAAGCAGCAAGGGTTGACATAGATGCTGCAGCAAGTTACCCAGAAGATCTAGCTTAGAGCATTGATGCAGGTGGCTACGCTAAACAACAGATTTTCAGTGTAGATGAAACAGCCTTTTCTTGGAAGATGTCATTTCAGACTTTTCCAGCTAGAAAAGAGTCAATGTCTACCTTCAATGGACAGGCTGATTTCTTTACTAGGGGCTAATGCAACTGGTTACTTTAAGTTGAAGCCAATGTTCAGTGACTATTGTGAAAATCCTAGGGCCCTTAAGGATTATGCTAAATTGACTCTGTGCCTGTGCTCTATAAATGGACCAACAAAGGTTGGCTGATAGCACATCTGTTTACCACATGGCTTCCTGAATATTTTAAATCCGCTGTTGAGACCTAATTCTCAGGAAAGAAAAAAAAAAAGATTCCTTTCAAAATATTACTACTCATTGACAATGTACATAGCCACCCAAGAACTCTTATGGAGATGTAATAAGAGATGAATGCTGTTTCAATGCCTGAGAACACAACATCCATTCTATGGCCCATGGATCAAGAAATAATTTTGACTCAAGTCTTCCTATTTAAGAAATATATTTTGTAAGGCTATAGCAGCTATAGCTGCTACAGCCAGTGATTCCTCTGATGGATCTGGGCAAAACCAATTGAAAACTTTCTGGAAAGAATTTACCATTCCAGATACCATTAAGAACATTTATGATTCACAGAAGGAGGTCAAAATATCAACATTAACAGGAGTTTGGAAGAAGTTGATTCCAACTCTCTGGATGACTTTGAGGGCTTCAAGACTTCGGTGAAGGAAGTAACTACAGATGTGAAAATAGCAAGAGAATTAGAATTAAAGGATGTATAAACCACACCTTGCCCTAGTATAAATTTCAAAATAATCAATCACGCAAATGTAAAAATGTAGACAGCACTTTGGGAGGCCAAGGTGGGTGGATCACCTGAGGTCAGGAGTTTGAGACCAGCCTGGCCAACGTGGTGAAGCTCTGTCTTTACTAAAAATACAAAAATTAGCCAGGCATGGTGGCAGGCACCTGTAATCCCAGCTACACAGGAGGCTGAGGCAGGAGAATCGCTTGAACGTGGGAGGCGGAGGTTGCAGTGAGCCTAGATTGTGCCATTGCACTTCAGCCTGGGGTACAAGAGCAAGACTTTGTCAAAAAAAAAAAAAAAAAAGTAAACAAAAGTACTAAAAAAAAGGGTGGGAGAATTACTTTATAACTTCAGATCGGAAAAAGATTTCTAACTATAATTTTTAAAATTTGAAAGCCTAAAACAATTAATTTTGATTACATTTAAAACTCTATATGGCAAAAATACCATAATTAAAGATAAAAGGCAAAGAACAAATTGGGAAAAAATGTTTTTCAACATATATAACCAAGGGCTAATTTCTCTAACACAAAAAAAGTTCTTACAAATCAATAAAAAGAAAAGCAACAACTCAAAAAAAAAAAAAATTAGAAGTGAAGCCTGAAGATAGGACTCATCATGAGGTACTGCAATCTCATGATAAAACTTGAATAGATAAGGAGCTGCTTCTTATGGATGGGTAAAGAAAGTGGTTTCTTGAGATGGAATCGACTGTTGGTGAAGATGCTGTGAACATTGCTCAAATGACAACAAAGGACTTAGAAGAGTATATAAACTTAATTGTTAGAGCAGCAGCAGTGTTTGAGAGGACTGAGTCCAATTTTGAAAGTGTTCTGGTGTGGGTAAAATGCTATCAAAACAGCATTGCATATTTTACAAAACAAATCTTTTGTGAAAGGAAGAGTCAATCAGTGCAGCAAACTTCATTGTTGTCTTATAAGAAACTGCCACAGCCACCCCAGCCTTCAGTAACCACTACCCCAAACAGTCAGCAGCCAATAATACTGAGGCAAGACCCTCCATCAGCAAAAAAGATATGACTCACTAAAGGCTGAGATGACTGTTAGCATTTTTTAGCAATAAAATAGTTTTAAATTAAGGTATGCATATTTTTTGTCATAATGCTCTTACATTCTTAATAGACTACAGTATAGTGTAAACATAACTTTTCTATGCACTGGGAAACCAAAAATTTCACATGACTCACTTTACTGCAATATTTACTTTATTGTTGTGGTCTGGAGCTGAACCCACAATATCTCCAAGGCATGTCTGTATAGGATTTATATAAATATATGTAGATTTTATAAATATGTATGATATATATAATCATATATACATACAAAATAAAATGAAAGTTGTGCAATGAGAGGGCCTTAAAAATGTTTTTTTCCAAAGTCAGTATATATAAATCCAACTTTCCTTATCCAACTAGTGAGGTGATGATTTTCTCCACTTCCTATTATATTACATGTCTATATCACACTCATTTCCATTCTTTTTTTTTTTTCTTTTTTTTTTTTTTTTTTTTTTTTCTCACTGTGTTGCCCAGGCTTGAGTGGAGCAGCCCAATCTCAGCTCACTGCAACCTCTGCCTCCCAGGTTCAAGTGATTCTCCT
>NW_012106475.1:2455453-2482433 GCF_000951045.1 Mandrillus leucophaeus | reverse complement strand
TTTTTTTTTTTTTTTGAGACGGAGTTTCGCTCTTGTTGCCCAGGCTGGTATGCAATGGCGCAATTTTGGTTCACCGCAACCTCTGCCTCCCAGGTTCAAGTGATTCTCCTACCTCAGCCTCCCACTCATTTCCATTCTTAAAAACAGTATCATGTTCTCTTCAACTTGTGTGCTGCTGTTTCTGTTCTGCTGTTCTCATCTGTGTTATTCATTTTAGCTAAATAGCATTTGGAGAGCAGTAAAGCATACTTGTTTAACACAAACATGCTGGTGATGTCTTCAGATATTAGTTTAATTACTTTCATACTGGTGACCCTTTTGTACTATTAAGTAGTCCAAAATATTATTCTGACTTTGGTTTATTCGAGATAAAGAAACCAAGTAGGTACCTTTCAGACAGAGTTTAATGCTTATATATCACCTTAGTCATTTACTCTTTTCTCATCCATTAAATATTACTTTTTTTTTGTTTTAGAGACAGGGTTTTGGCTCTGTTGCCTGGCTGGAGTGCAGCTCACTGCAGCCTCGAACTCCTAAGCTCAAGAGATTCTCCTGCCTTAGCCTCCTGAGGAGTTGGGACTATAGGCATATGTTACCACACCCAGCTAATTATTTTCTTTTTGTAGAGACAGGGTCTTGTTGTGTTACCCAGGCTGGCCTCAAACTCCTGGGCTCAAGTGATCCTCTTACCTCAGTCTCCCAAAACGCTGGGTGTGAGATACCATTCCCAGCCTCATTAAATACTACTTTGGAATGGAATAATTAAAGCCCAGAAAATAAATTTCCCTTAGATTGGCTATTAGTAGACACAAACTCTAAGTTTTATGGTCTTCCAATTCATTCTTTGCCATTAGATTTGCTTCTTTCCCCAAAAAGGGGGCAATAAAATAGTAGGCACTGACCCAACTGCTGTGATTTCACATTGTCATATTTATATGATAAATATATGTGTGTGTGTATGTGTGTGTACTTCTGTGTTTATGTACACACACATATATGCACACTGTTACCCATTTCCCTTATATATAAGGAAACTCAAAAGATGTCCAGGGCAGCACATACAATTTTTACAAAATAAATACAAAATTAAGCATGTAAACATACTTGAATATACTAAAACACATAAGCAACCATTGCTTTACATTTTCTATTAATTACCAAGACTCTATTTTAAAAACCAGTATCTTTAAAGATATTTCTGATAATGTGACTGATACATCAATTGGGTAAAGGAGAAGTGTTTGATGAGTTAAGGATGACAATTAATGCTACCTGGATACTAGCTACTAGAAAGATTAAACCACTAGCTGACAGTCTTCAAAAGACTTCCACTTTTGACTGACCAACTCCCTAGATACTAGCTCTAGAATAGCTAACTTGCTATTGAAGGCCTCTAATGAGCAACTGGTAATGTTTCCTGAGATAATTACATTGACAGCTAATTAGCCCTTCATTATCTTTTAAACAAATGAATCTCTTAGTTACCAGATTTCCTTGCAAAATTACTTTTTAATGCCCTAAAACAAAGTTCTGTTAATACTTTTAATAAACTGTGTATCAAAAATCATTCTACAAAATGTAGCCTCTTTAGACTTCTGCTCTGAATAAAAAATATACAAGTAATAATAATTCAATATGAATCAAGAAAAGCCAAAAACAAAAAAACCCTCTGACCATGACCAGAACTACCAAGGAGCAATATATACAGAACACATTGCCTATGTACATTAATGTTTCAGCTTCAACTGATCCACATCTGTAAATCTAGACAGCTAGTTACCATGTGTCTTCCCAACTGAAAAAGGCAAAAGACAACTGGCTGCCACATGCTTTTTACAAATTAATTGTAAACAGGTTACTCAGTATAGGCCACATATATAGGATTTACACATGAGTGCCCCAGGAATAAATTTGGCTCAAAGTCTCCTTCAGCTAAAAAGCTTCAGGCATCACAATATTCCCATATGTCTACTGTATAACAAAATGTATAACAATTTTTACCCTGAAGGTTGTTTTGTACTAAGAATGAGATTGGGCAGTGGGTAACTCAGGCAACCATCCAAAGGAGTTCTTGTGGCTTATCCATGTGTATGTACATTCAAAGATGTGTACCACATTCTTTGGAAACCATAAATAATGTACTAAAAAGTTCTAGAAGTACATTGTTTCACTCTCCATGCCACAGTATACACACATACAAACACACACACACACACATACACAGCCATAAAGGTCAAGAAATGCTCAAGGTCGGAACGTTTGTTACAAACAACAGTGATGATTATCTTTATAAAGAAGAATTTTCTTACCTCCACAATGGCTGGGGCTTACTGAGATGGAGAGGAAAGGTACCTGATGCTTTGGAGAGAGAGCTCTGAGTGAGGAGCCAGAATAAGAAAGAGAAGGTAGAAAGAGGCTGCTTTCATCCTGTTCTGTCTTCAGCATCAGAGGGGGATGGTAAAGAGAATTCTTGAGGTTTCTATCCTGTTTATCTTAGCTCAATAGAGTATGAAAACTAGGAAGGATTTATGCAAAAGCTTCAATTACGAATAAATAGCACCCATCTGCTTGGAGTGGCTTGTGTCTTACCTTCCCAAGAACTTCAAATGGAGCAACAATTAGGAATTGAGAAGGATCTGGGGACACAGCTAACAGTGTTGCAATTCATGCATGCATCCATTCACCCAATGTTAACTGAAGTCCTACTAGATGTAGGGTCTTGTATTAAGAAGAGAGAAAGATGGTTTGGATGAGAATTTTGCCAACATGTATAGAAGTAAAGATGAATAATTACTAATACAAAATAATAATGATAAATGCCCAAAGAAGGTACAAATAAAATACAGTAAGAGTTAAGTAGGGATGGCTTCCAGCTCAGGAATAGAAAAGGAGTTAATAGCTTTTCCCAACCCTCTATAATCGAATTCCCCATTGAGACTACATCTTTTCAAAATGCCCTCATTGTTCCTCCTTACCCTTATTTCAAGTATATAAGTGTTGGAGGAGGGTGTTTATATAGTATGTTTTATTTGATCTCATCTCCTAGGGACACCCTACCTTTTACTTAAAATCAGCTGTCTCTACCTCCTTCCAGCCAGACTGTTCTGTCTTCCAGTGACCTATGCTCATTTTGAACTATGATTTTGCCCTCCGGAGTAAACTTCAGAGTTCTATTTCTCATTCATCAGCTCTTGAGCACCACACTGCCTGACTCATGTTACAGGAGTTGTAGAAATTCCTCTCTTACTAGTACTCACACAGGGCAATCCACATGTGATAAGCACCAGTGTCTTCACAAATAGGTAAACCTGTCTGGTCATTCGAGCTCCACTGAGCAGCAAATAAAACCAGCTTTTCATTCATCTACCAGGCACTGGTTGATTAGTATCCAGTGTTTACAATTGTGGGTGACAATGTTTTACTGTTGCCATTTATTTTATCCTTTTTATGTTATTATGAGAGAGGAGAAAGAAAGAGATGTGAGAAAGAGTAAATCACAAGCTAGGTGTGAGAAAATGTTTGTGGAATAAATGAATTTTTCCATCTGTGCTTTAAAATATTTGTTGTTTTACTCACATGGAAGGAAATATTTCGTATCCAGCATTACCAGTCTGGAAACTTGCCCTAACTCTCTATATGGTAGGGAGAAGAAGGAAGATAAAAACTGAAATAAGATGGTTCAAAATAATAAATAACATACCCTATGGGTAGATCTAGCCTTTACATGGCTCAAAGATGATAAGGAGGATATTGTCTGGGAAGCAGAATGCAGCAGACAACAAAGCTCTCAGACAATAAGAAATACGATAAACCACTACCCACTTCCATATGCTTTACGTTTTGGGACAATACAGAATCTTTACCCTGAAGATACCAGAAGGTAGTATGGCAGATTGAGATGTGGTGCCTCTATTGACCACAGTTTCTAAAATTCAAGCCCCAGTGTTATCTCTTCTCACACTACCTCTAGGCTTGGCTATGTGATGAGTTTTGTCCTCACAGAATGCACTTTTTTTTTTTTTTTTGAGATAGAGTCTAGCTCTGTCACCCAGGCTGGCGTGCAGTGGCATGATCTCAGCTCACTGCAACCTCCATTTCCCAGGTTCAAGCGATTCTCCTGCCTCAGCCTCCCAAGTAGCTGGGATTACAGGTGCCCACCACCATGCCCAGCTAATCTTTTGGTATTTTTAGTAGAGACGGGGTTTCACTGTGTTGGCCAGGCTGGTTTCGAACTCCTGACCTCATGATCCACCTGCCTTGGCCTCCCAAAGTGCTGGGATTACAAGTGGGAGCCATGTGCCCGGCCAGAATGCACCTTTTTATCCCCTAGCCACCATGCTGTAAGTAAACCCATGCAGCCATATGGAAAGACCCATGTGGAGGAGACTTGAAACCCTGGCTTACAGCCCCAGTTGAGGACCCAGTCAGAGGCCAGTATATAAACAGCCAGAGATGGAACTGAGGCCATTTTGAACCTTCCAGCTGTGCCCAGTGTCCCTGCTGACACCTTGAGAAACAGAACTGCCGGACAATAGATCCATGAGAGTATAAATCACTACTGGTTTAAGCCACTAAATATTATAGTAGTTTGTCATGCAGCAATAGATAACCAAAATATGTAGAGAGTGAAAGCAAGAATCTACATCTTATTAAATGAGCTCAAAACCAGCCTTGGTACAGTTTTGACTCTCTTGAGTCCCCCCAAGTCCTGAGGTCTTCGTCCAGTGGTTTTCAACCTGGCTGTCTGCCAGAACCACCTTCAGAGCTTTTTCAAAGTACATGTAACTAGGCCCACCTCAGAAATTCTGATTCCAAAATATCCAGTAGAGCCTGTCAACTTCTTTGTAAAACATTCCACTGGTGTGTACCTAATGTCAGAACTGCCAGAAGAGTCTGTACTGACATGACCAGATGTTTTAAAGTGGACAGTATCACATATGACCTCACATCCACCCTCAACACAGAGAATGGTATCTTAACAACAATCTGTTGTAACCCGTTTCTTTTATGGAGCAATACTGTCCTTAGAGACTCTACAAGAAAAATAAAATAGTGTTGTGTTGGAATATGTTTTCCAAACCTTTGCTGGAAAAAACAGTCATCTCTATATACTTTAATCACTAAAATGTTCTCAAGGTCAAGCTGAGCACATAAACCTCAAATAAGGAGTTGATGGGAGGGGTTACCTAACAGGAGCAGAGGAGAAAGGAAGCAGGACAGCATGAGAGTGTTGCTGCAACAATCGCTCCTTCTGTCCACCCTGGCTTTGTTATGGTCAGAGGAAAGGGAGAGGTTGTGCAATTGTGTACATAATGCTGGGTGGGAGTGAGGTGGGTCGGAGGAAGCGGGAGGTCAGGGTGGCCCATTTTCCTCATCTGCTCCGCATAAGCATGTGAGGAAATAATAATGTCTTTTAATAATATCAATGAAAGACAAACATCAGAGGAAGAGGCATTGAGGTTATGAGGTCCAGTCGGTCTCTCGAACAAGGAGATTCTCCCTTCACTGCCAATCTTCAGAACGTGTACATGTGTTTATGAAGAGGAGAGAAGGGTTGGGGGTTTTTTATGTGTCGTGGCAGCAGTAGCATGAGCAAGAAATCACCAAGGGAAAGACAAAATTCAGGGGTGAGGGCCTCCTCCCAATGTGAAGATCTTCCTCCAGTGATAATTTTAGGCAATCTGGATTTGGCTTTATTAAGGGAGATAAAGGATTTCCCTAAAAAGTAAAATGGATTAATATGTCTGAGAACATGGGTAAGAGTAAAAGGATGCTTCATGTCTCCTCCCTGCTTGGACATGTGTTAATTCAAGGCTCTCTTTGTTGCAAGTGAATGAAAACTACTCAAACTGCCTTCAGCATAAATCAGAAGCTGATTGGCTCATTTTTTGAAAAAAATCTAAGGGTATTGTGAACTCTGACATGGCTGGATCCAGGTGCTCAATTTTTCATGAAGTTGCTTCTCTGTGTCTTGATCAGCTTTCCTCTTTGCAGACTCCATTCTCAGGAAGGCTCCCCCACTCCACCACCAGGCCAGTGGGGCTGGGGTGTGACAAGATGGAAGCGAGAAGCTCCAGGTCATTTTTTATCCTCACAACAACCTCCACAGAAAGATTTCTCTTTTTCTAACGATCTCTAAGAACTGTCTTCTCCACTCTGACTGGGTCACATGTCCATCCCTGCGCCAACCACTATGCAGGAGAATGTAATTTCCTGGATGGCCAGCCCTGAAGCATGAGGAGGAGTTAGCTCCACCCAACCTATGTGTCTGACAGTAGAGGAGGGGCAGTTTCCCATGAAAACTCAAGGATTTGTTTTGTTTTACCAGAAACAGGGTGAACAGATGCTATACAGGTAAATGTCCTCTCTGGCTTAAAGCAGAGAACTGGGCCTCTGGAAGAACAACTTACACACTTTTGAAGAGGGAGTTCTGTGTTTTGAAGTAGTGACTGTGCAGGCCCTGTATGCTTGATGGCACTCACAGATGCCTGCCCTGTACCCTCCATGGTAAACAGTTCTTGATCCTTCTCCAGCGTCCAGCAGTCACCCTGAAACTGACTGGAGTCATGGATGCTCAACCTCATCCTCAAAGACCTAGAATAGAGCAGCTCAATTGCCACTTATTTATTCTGATGAAGTCAGTCAGTCAAAACTCTAGGATTTTTGGTCTCAACTCATCCAGTGGCTTGTTGCTTTGTGCCTGGAAAGTTCAACAACTGTTAAATCTTTCAGCCTTCACTCAAGTAAAAAAGAAAAAAAGTCCAAGATTCTTCAAAAAGACATTCTACTGAAATGAAAAACATTTCAAATACACTGTCATCACTCTTACAAGTCTTCTCACCTGAGCCAAGTAACAATGTGTGCCAGATGAATAAAAAAGAAGAATGCCAACTTTATAGATTTTACCACCTCATACTTTTTCAGGTCTGTGAAAAATGTTTAACGGGTGAGTAATTTTTTTATAATTCTCTACAAATCTGGTCCACATCAAAGATTGTTTTGGGGAGGGTGTTTCCAAGAGACAGAACAGAATACTTAAGCTAGGATAGTTTGATATTCACCATTCCTGGTATATTAAAGTATTTGGTAATGTAAGGAATAAAAGTCTCCAGATCCCCAGCTTGGTGGTCAACGTATTTTATAATCAAGCCAGAATCTTGTTAGTTTCTCATAGTGTCTTAACATATGTAGTTGGAGGAGTAAAAAGCTATCTCTTCTTCATTCTTCTTTTTCTATTCTTAGCCTCCATCTTGGCCCAACTCCATCCTCAATTTGAACCTAACCAAGTAAATACTACATGGTATTATCATTTGTGAGCCTTGCCGCAAGTGCATAAGCATAAAAGAATGTGTGATTGGGGCACAATAAAAAGAAGGCACCATGAGAAACATACACCCTGTCTACCTTATTGACAATCCTCTGGCCTCCATACTGAATGGCACTAATAACATGGACAAGCACAGAGAGAAAAAAGAGTGAAGGAAGACACCCTTTCACTTTCACTCTCAGAAAGGCTTAGTGGTGTATCCCCTTTGGTACAAAGAAAAGGAATAACCTCATTCCAATTTTTGGTATTGGTGAGACAACCTAAAAATCCCTTGGTATAGCAGTTTTTAAATTGTGTTTCATGGATCCCCAAGATCCCACGTGAAGAAGAAATTATTTGAATGTCTGTATGTTAAATTTGTGCCTGCCCTATCATTTCGTGCCTCCCCTTTCCTCTCTCTCCAGCCAACACTCCACCAGTTAGCACTTAGATCCAAGCCACAGAAGACAATGCAAAGTTTCTATAGTCTTGGAATGTCTGCTGAACTGTGAGCTAGACCACAGAAAGTCATGGCCACATGAATCTAGTTTTTGTACCCTCACTTTGATCCTCATTGCCAGTCTGGCTCTTTGTTTAGGTGACCTTTGGCCTCTGGAGTCAATGTTTGTCTTCTAAATGGTATTTCAACACTAACATCTGGTGATGTCCCCCAGCCTGACATTTGTGAAGCAGATGCTTCCAGTGGCCTGGAGTGTGCCTTCTGGGTCAATGTTTTCAAAAATGCCCTCTGGCATTGATCTCTGTGGTACCTCTCCCCAGGTAAGAAAAGAAATGCCACTGGGAAATGGCTGAGAAAGAACACTTCAGACCATCTGGAGGTAATCTTGGAATATAAAAACCCAGAAGTTCTTGTATAAAGAAATACCTAGAGGAAGGCAGTAGGGGAAAAAAATCAAGTCTGTGGTATTTTTTTAAGTTGTACTTTAAATAGTCCAGCAGTTCAAACCTGA
Source organism: Mandrillus leucophaeus (assembly GCF_000951045.1). Classification (NCBI taxonomy): domain Eukaryota; kingdom Metazoa; phylum Chordata; class Mammalia; order Primates; family Cercopithecidae; genus Mandrillus; species Mandrillus leucophaeus. The sequence continues at coordinate 2,474,156 of NW_012106475.1, read as the reverse complement.
CAAATCTATGCTTCATTTTAATGAATGTCTTTCTGTTCAGGGTCATCTCTGCTGAAATGTTGAAGTAACAAAGAATAGAATGTTGCTGAGAATAGCAAGCCCTCTCTCCCTACTTTGTCCAACTCTCCCTCCATGCACACACATGGGCCCACACTTCACAGTACTTAGTAAGAGGCTCCTCTCAATGTGGGCCTAGATAAAACCTGAAGGAACTAGAGCATAAATTCCACCAGCCTACATTTGGACAACGATGTCTTTTCAAATTAAGGACTTTTCCTATGTGTCCTGTTAAGCTTTCAAAAGTAGGAAGCTGGTCAATGAGAATTACTTATTTCAATTAGATGAAGACTTCTCATCTCCACCACTGTGTCTCAAGATCTACTCTTACTTATCACCAGAACCACCAATAGAGAAGGTCAGAATCTCCTCAATCTAGTCAGGAGTTCAGTATAGGCAATGTACTCATGAAACTACTTCGTAATATTCACCACACTGCTGTATGGTTTTTCTTTCTAAAGAGCTTAGAATCCATCATTCTCTCATTCCAACAACCTCTCATGTTCATAAAAATCCTGTTATCCAAGTGGTCAACAAGGGCAGGGCAGGGCAGAGGGGTGAGCACTACACAAACCAAGTTGAAGGGGTATGGTAGGCAGAATCATAAGATGACCCCCAAAGGCTCACACACTTGTATAACCACCTCCCTTGAGTGCATGCAGAACTTGTGACTTGCTTCTAACCAATGGAATGTGGCAAAAGTGATGAGATACCACTCCAATGATTATTACACCATGTTATATGGCAAAGGTGAAGGGATTTTTGCAAATGTAGTTAAGCTTCCAAATCAGGTGATTTTCAGTTAATAAAAGATTATCTAGGATAGACCTGGCCAATCAGGTGGAGCCCTTTAAAAGATGGTCTAGAGGATGGAAACAGTGGCTCATTCCTGTAATCCCACCACTTTGGGAGGCAGAGACAGGAGGATCACTTGACCCAGGAGTTCAGGACCAGCCTGGACAAAACAGGGAGACCTTGTCTCTAGAAAAAAAATGTTTAAAAATTAGCCAAGCATGGTGGCATGTGCCTGTAGTCCCAGCTACTTGGGAGGCTAAGGTGGGAGGATCACTTGAGCCCGGAAGGTGGAGGTTGCAGTGAGCTGAGATCGCACCATTGAACTCCAGCCTGGGTGACAGAGCAAGACCCTGTTTGTATATATGTATGTATGAATGAATAAACAAATAAAGTGAAAGAAATAAGGTCTAGCCCAAGCAAGAAAGACTCTCTTTCTGGGTTGAAAAAGTAAGCTCTCATGTAGTGAGAGGATTCATGAGAACTCCACGTGGCAAGGATGTGAGGATGGCCTCTAGTTTCTGAGAATGGTCCCTGGCCAACAGCTAGCAAGAAAACAAGGACTTCAACTATACAGCTGTGAGGAAACAAATAGAGCAAACAAACTGAATGAGCTTGAAAGCACTTTATTCCCAAATCATGTCTCCAGATAAGAACACAGCCTGGCTGACATCTTGATTTCAGCCTTGTGAGACCCTGAGCAGAAAACCCAGTTAAATCATGCTAGACTTCTGATCTGCAGGAACTATGGGATAATAAGCTGGCTCTATTTGAAACTGCTAAAGTTTGTGGTAATTTGTTACGCAGCAATAGATTAGTACAAGGGGGTTGACTGGGAAGCAACTCAAATATATAATATCCCATAAGTCAGTCCACTAACCACTGTGTACTTTGTGGAGCTTGGATACAGTTCTTTATCGAGAATGAGCAGTCCCATGGGACAGAAGAGACTGTGACTCTGCTTCAAAATAGAGATGAATGGATGGATAAATAGCTACATAGAGATACACACATACATATAACAAGGACTTACTGTGTGCCAGGATCTCTACTGAGTGTGTTAAACATTTTATCTTGTTTAAGTGAGGGCTTAGAGTTAAAATGGTGTAGGTACTTTTAATGCCAGGAATTTACTGAAGCTAATAGACTCAAAGGAAATAAAAACTAACAGAGCAAAGAAAAGGACACATGCATGAACCCACCCCTCGCAAAATCACAGGTTAAGATGTATCTCCCAGTCTCTATAGCCCTTCAAGAAGGATATGAATGTTACAAAAAGCAAAGAGAACAAGCTAGATGGCATAATCTGTTCAGAAGAGTTTGATGACAGTTTTAAATTAAGAGTTTGCCAAATTACACTGTAAATAAAACTAACAGTTTTCCTGGTGACTGACCTTGAGTGGACAGTGGGCAGGTCTATTTTTATACATAGAGGTATGAAATGCATTTAATGGGATGTCTTAAAACTGTTAGTCACAACCTACTAGTAGGTCATGAATCCACAATCAGAAAAATGTGAAATCTACTATTGACATGGAACCCATTGCTGTGTGAGTTGTGAATGCCAGTATTTTAAAGGAAACAGTTACTGTTTTAAGAATGTAACTTACTTGCCTGGCGCAGTGGCTTACACCTGTAATCCCAGCACTTTGAGGCTGAGGCAGGCAGACCATAAGGTCAGGAGTTCGAGACCAGCCTGGCCAACATGGTGAAACCCCGTCTCTACTAAAAATACAAAAATTAGCTGGGCATGGTGTCAGGTACCTGTAATCCCAGCTACTTGGGAGGCTGAGACAGGAGAATCACTTGAACCCGGAAGTCGGAAGTTGCAGTAAGCCAAGATCACACCACTGCACTCCAGCCTGGGCGAAAGTGTGAAATTCCATCTCAAAAAAAAAGAAAAAAAGAATGCAACTTACTCTCAATGAACCAGATGCAATGTAGTCATTAGGATAATGTTAACTGCTAAACAGCTAACCCCTAAATCTCAGTGGCTAATTCAATAGAAGGTTATTACTTATTCATATAAGATCTAATTGGCAGGGCATGGGGGTTATACAATCCTTCAGAGACCCAGATGGACAAGGCTTTATCATCTTTGACCTATGACTTCTGAGGCTGCTCTGAACATCAACATCCAGGCTATACATGGGATATTTCGGGTAAGGACCACAGCAAGATCCCAGAAGTAGTGTATCTTCCACCCTCATTCCATTGGCCAAAATTTAGGCAAATAGATCTTTCTATCTTCAAAAAATGTCTAAAGTCTAGAATAAGTACTCAAACCCATTCCGCTCCCATTGTCTGATCTCCTGCAAATGCTCCCCTTTGGAGGAACCCAAGCACAAGCCACAGGCCAAGATGACCCATTGATTTAGTATAATAAAAGTCAGCTTCCTGTGACACAGGCCAAGGTAGAGAATGGCAGCAAGCAAATTTAGAGGGACCACTGGAAGATATCCAGCACAACGAGATATTACATGGAGCCAATGGACTAGCACAAATTAATCCTATGAGTGAAAACACCTAATTCCCATAAAAGGTTTTCAATAAGTTAATGACTGAAAATGATGCTTCAAGACAAAGTAGGTCTTTATTGGGGGTTGCCTTTGATCTGGGATTTAGAGGGTGGAAAGAACAATAGATTGGAAGTCAGAAGAAATGGATTCTGGTCCTGACTCCAGTTCATATTAGCTCCAAGACCTTAGACAAGTCATTCAACTTGAATGAGCCATGGTTCTACACTGGTAAAAATTTATAATACTCATCCATTTCCCTGCCTTAATCATAAATTTGATGTGAGAAGATCCAATGAGAGCATATACTTGAAAGCACTTAGTAAATTAGAAATGTGGGTCACAAATAATACTACTGTGTTTGTGTTGTTGTTGTTTTTACTCAAATTATGGTATAGGTTTGTGAGAAACAAGTAATCCTAATTAAACTGCCACTCTCTCAGCAACTTTTGCACCAGATATAAGCCAGAAAAAATCAAATTGCAGTATAAAATTCATCTCTCCCACGAACCTTCCGAAGGGTTTCCTGCTGATACTTGGGTATGTTGCAAGGAACATTTTCTTTTGACCTGAATTGTCATTACAGCCTATGTATGTATCCCCTCAAACTAACTAAACCTACAATTTAAACAAAGCTGCCCACAGCAAGGTCAGATACCTTCCCATTGGCTCTACTAGGAGATTTCAGGATTGGGAAATGAAACCCCAAAACCCACTCCCGCCCTTCCTAGTCTACAGAAAAAGACTTGAAATGAGAGAGGAGGAGAGAGAATGAAGTTTGTGGGAAGAGAGTGTTCATGGTGAGGTGGCTCCCTCTTCTCCCTTAAGGTTGCCATCCCAGAGGGAACTAAGGGTGTTTCTAGGAGTCAGTGTAACATTGTGGTTGCCTACAGAAAGGAATTCTGTTCCTTGGTTGGATATCTGCTTCACCTGCAGATTTGCTGATATGTGTCATGCCTGACTGGGGTGGGAGTGGGTGCAGAATGTGAAAGGAGGACTAGAGAGAAAAGGCAGAGCAGAGAGAAGGGAAAGCAGAAGAGCAGCCTCCATTACTGCCATTTAGTAGTTGATCTATTTGTCTAATGCATCTTGACCATCTCCAAGGCAGGGAAAATGGCTCACTAAGCCACTGAAATTTCAATTTCATTCAAACAAATGCAAGCAAGTTTTACATCTCCAAAAAGTAACTGAAGGAAAAGAGTTGAGAGTGTGTTAGCTGATGGAAGCCTCACCATCTGAGTTCATGTTCTATTTTATTTTAGTCTTCAGGGTTCCTGTATCCCTATGTAATAGTCACTATTGGCTTTAAGTAACAGTGACCTTCTTAAAGCAAAACTTAAGACACCTCAATGGAGTATTATTTTGTAATAAGAGGACAAAATTATGATGTGGTCATGAAAGCCCAGACAGCTTCCTCAGTTATGACTGCCTCTTTTCAGTAATATCTGAAATATTAAACCATAAACTTAGACATGTAAACTTTTCTCAATTTCTAATTTTGGGATACAATTTTTATACATTCACTGAGGTAAAGTTGGATTGTGTCTAAAAATAAATCTTTTATGATAAAAGATTCTAGCTTAATCAAAACTACTGGAATTAACAAGAGAAATTTATAAAGTGACTGGATATAAGGTAAATATGTAAAATCAGCATTCTTATTTATAACTAGCAATAAACTCCTGCAAAAGGATATGAAGAAAATATTCCATTCACAATCATGACCAAATTTTAAATTACTTAGGAGTAAGTTATAAAGAATGCCTCAGAGTCAATGTGAATAAAGTTATCAAGGGTCACTGAAGGACATAAATAAGGATCCGTACAATTGGAAAGACAAATGTTGTTCTTAGGTACAAAAACATCAAAAAAGCAACTCCTCCCCAAATTTGTATACAATTTAATTCTAATTAAATTTGTAACAGGCTTTTTTTAGTTGGATAAAATTAGCTTTAAGAATAAACATAAGGAGATCAATTTCTGGCATGATATCACACAAAGCAACACAGACCTGCATCCCAGCAAAACTGGTGAAAACTAATCTTTTAAAAAGTTAAAGTCTCTGGAAATGGCCCTAAGAGCATATGGCAAATGAAGACACATCTACTTAAAAAAAAAAAAATCAACTAAAATTTGTTAAGAACTAAGAGAGTCTATAGTATTTGAAGCAAGACTGCTCCTTCCCACTTCCTTACAACCTTAGAAAACAGAAACTCCACTCCAGACTGACACAACCAAGACCAGAGGGCTCCCTCTCCCCTGAGATCCCAGTCAGAGGGCTATCTTCACAGGATGTACAGAGCATCAGCATTTTTCAGCCTGTACCCAGTTGTCCAATGCCGAGGCTAAGTTCTGGAAGAGAAGAATGTGACCAAAAGGAGGGAGTTCTATTCTGCTCAGCCCCCACTGATGAGATGAATTGTATGGTATATGAACTGTATCTCAGTGAAGCTGTTCTTTTAAAAAAGAATAAGTGGCAGAATACATGCCCAAGAATAGCCAAGAAAACTGTGAAAAAAAACAATGACTGACTCCCCAGATATCAGAACATAATATAAGGCCACTACTTCAAACCAACATGGTATGAGTATAGGAGTAGGCAAATAGATCTGAATTGAGATAAAGGAATAAATCCCTATTCATATGATGATTTAATACATGACAATGGCATTTCAGTTTAGTGGGCATGGATAAATTATTTTTCCAATAGTGCTAGTGCAACTGCCTTGATATATGGAAGGCAAAAAATACACCAGACTTACATATTACTTCATATACAAAAACAAATTCCAAATATAGAAAAAGACATAAGTGGGAAAAAACTAAAATTTGCAAGAATATCCAGGAGACTCCACATACAGTCTAGGGTTAGGGAAGCTTTACCAACACTGGAAACCCTGATATGTTAAAAAACAAACAAAAAAAAAACTGTATTCTGCACAGCAAAAGATAGTATAGACTGAGAATAGACAAGAATCACAGAAAAGCAAATCTAAATGGCCAATACATGTAATAAGAAAAGTCTTGGAAACTGGAAAAAATGGTAGACAGGAGGCAGGACTAACTTGTAGCTCCCACTTGGATGAACAGAACAGCATGTGGAGATTCAGATCGTGAACTTTTGCTCAAAGAACTACCACAGGAACATAACATGAAAGCTAAAAGAATTCACAGACCCTTTGAAAGAAGCAGCTTTCTGCTGCAAACTCTGAGAAAGCCAAAAAACTGTAAGTGCCCAAAGTGTAAGAGGGGGAAAGTCCGCCTCCAAACACAAATTCCCATTGGAGAACCTGAAAATCCAGATCACGGGAAAAAAATTTAACCTTACCTAGAGCTGAAACAAATTTAGAGAGCTGAGCAAAATATAAAAAGTATAAGAAGCAGCAGGAAGAGCCCTGCAGGCAGGGCTTCCTTCCCAGTCTCCAGGGAAACCATTTCTGACTTTTTCTGACAGGGGTCCTTTGGGAGGGCTGCCAGTGGAATTGCAAAAAGACCACAAGGAGAAGAAAACTTCCAGCTGAACCCTATAATAATTTTGACCAAGTATGAATTTTGCTGGGCAGAATCCGGGATGGGGGTTAGGGGTGAATGGCAAGTCCAGATACTACCATGGCAGACAGGGAGGGGCAGGGCCTGAAATCTCTGCTTGCTTTTTCAGCAGGGAGGCTTGTGTCCTGGGGCAAGATTTCAGCTCTGCTCACTGGCTGCCTAGATATGAACTCAGTGCTATTGATGGGGCATGGTGGGAGTGAGAATGGCCTTGCTGGCTGTATGGGAGCCGGGTGAGGCCTGTCACTGCTGGCTTTTCCCCACTTTCTTGGAAACCTGTATAATGCAACAGAGGCAGCCATAATCTCCCTGGGAACATAACTCCATTGGCCTGAGAACCACATCCCTATCCTCCACAGCGGCCACAGCAGCCCCACCCAAAGAGAGTCTTAGCTCAGACATGCCTGTCCCTCCCTCATCTGATGGTCTTTCTCTACCTGCCCCGGTAGCCAAAGACAAAAGATATAATCTCCTGGGAGCTCTATGGCCCTGCCCATCACCTGAGAAACTCAAATACTTATTCAGGTGATCTTAGGGTAAGCTTGTATCACCCCTATACTACCAAAACTGATGCCCTCTTGAAAGCACTACCTCCTGGCTGGAGGCCAACCAACTCAAGTCATTATAGCAACTCATAAAAGAACGACCCTGCTCCAAGAAATGAGAAAACAACAGCTAATTCCACTCTGTGTAATATTCTGGGGAACCAGGGGTCCTGAGTCTGTCCATGTGACAACTTCACTGCTAGCACAACCAGCATATTAGTCCATTTTCACCCTACTATAAGGAAACACCCGAGACCAGGTAATTTATAAAAGAAAGAGGTTTAATTGACTCACAGTTCCCCACATGGATGGAGAGGCCTCAGGAAACTTACAACCATGATGGAAGGTGAAAGGGAAGGAAGCACCTTCTTCATAGAGCAGCAAGAGAGAGAAGTGCAAGCAAAGGAAATGCCAGATGCTTATAAAACCATCAGATCTTGTGAAAACTCACTCACTATCATGAGAACAGCATGGGGTAAACAACCCCTATGATTCAAATACTTCCCACCAGTTTCCTCCCTTGACATGTGGGGATTACGGGGATTACAACTCAAGATCAGATTTGGGTGGGGACACAGCCAAACCGTATCAACCAGTATTCAAGAAAACAAGCACACTAAACAAAACTATAATCAAAGACCCTCGCAGAGTCCATTTCACTCCCCTGCTACTTCTACCAGAACTGGTGCTGGCATCCACAGCTGAGAGACCTGAAGGCAAATGACATCACAGGACTCTGAAGACACTCCCCAGTACTGGCCCAGAGCCCGGTAGCTCCACTGGGTAGCTAGTTCCAGAAGAGTGATAACAATCACTGCAGTCTGGATCTCAGAAAGCCCCATCCCTAGGGGAAAAGCAGCACATCAATGAATCATCCCATGGGACATAAAGAATCTGAACAGCAGCCCTCGAGCCCCAGATCTTTCCTCTGACATAGTCTACCCAAATGAGAAAGAACCAGAAGAACAATTCTGGTAATATGACAAAGCAAGGTTCTTTAACACCCCCAGAAGATCACACTAGCTCCCAAGCAATGGATCCAAACAAAAAAGAAATCTCTGAATTGCCAGAAAAAGAATTCAGAAGGTCAACTATTAAGCTACTCAAGAAGGCACCAGAGAAAAGGTGAAAATCTACTTAGATAAATTTTTTTAAACGACAGAATACGGAAAAAATATCTCCGGAGAAATAGATAGCATAAATAAAAAACAATCATAACTTTTGGAAATGAAAGACACACTTAGAGAAATGAAGAATACACTGTTTCAGCAACAAAATCAAACAAGTAGACAAAAGAACTTCAGAGCCCAAAGACAAGGTTTTCAGATTAACCCAATCTGACAAGAAAAAGCAAAAATGAATTGAAAAAATGAACAAAGCCTCCAAGAAGTTTGAGATTATGTTAAACAACCAAACCTAAAAATAATTGGTGTTCCCAAGGAAGAAGAGAAATCTAAAAGTTTGAAAAACTTATTTGAGGGAATAATCAAGGAAAATTTCCCTGGCCTTGCTACAGATTTAGACAGCCAGATATAAGAAGCTCAAAGAACATCCAGGAAATTCATTGCAAAAAGATCATCACCTAGGCACACAGTCATGTGATGACTTTAGTCATCGGGCTGTCTAAAGTCAAGACAAAGAAAATAATCTTAAGAGCTGTGAGGCAAAAGCATCAGATAATATATAAGGAAAACCTATCAGAGTAATAGCAGACTTCTCAGCAGATACCCTACAAGCTAGAAGGGATTGGGTCCTCTTTTTAGCCTCCTTAAACAAAACAATGATCAGCCAAGAATTTTGTAACCAGTGAAACTAAGCCTCATAAATGAAGGGAAGATAAAGTCTTTTTCAAACAAACAAATGCTGAGAGAATTCACCACTATCAAGCCAGCACTACAAGAACTGCTGGCCGGGCACAGTGGCTCAAGCCTGTAATCCCAGCACTTGGGGAGGCCGAGATGGGCGGATCACAAGGTCAGGAGATCAAGACCATCCTGGATAACACAGTGAAACCCCGTCTCTACTAAAAAATACAAAAAACTAGCCAGGCGAGGTGGCGGACGCCTGTAGTCCTAGCTACTCAGGAGGCTGAGGCAGGAGAATGGCATAAACCCGGGAGGCGGAGCTTGCAGTGAGCTGAGATCCGGCCACTGCACTCCAGCCTGGGTGACAGAGCAAGACTCCGTCTCAAAAAAAGAACTGCTGAAAGGAGTTCTAAATCTTGAAACAAAACCTCAAAAGACACCAAAATAGAACTTCTTTAAAGCATAAATCTCACAGGGCCTATAAAAAATAGCACAATGAAAAAAAAAATACCAAGGTATTCAGGCAACAACTAGCATGATGAATAGAAGAGTACCTCACATCTCAATACTAATGTTGAATGTAAATGGCCTAAATGCTCCACTTAAAAGGTACAGAATGGCAGAGTGGATAAGAATTCACCAAGCAAGTATCTGCTGTCTTCAAGAGACTCACATAAACTTAAGGTAAAAGGGTGGAAAAAGATATTCCATGCAAATGGACAACAAAAGTGAGCAGGAGTAGTTATTCTTACATCTTAGACAAGACAGACTTTAAAGTAACAACAGTTAAAAAACACAAAGAAGAACATTATATAATGATGAAAGGATTAGTCAAACAGGAAAATATCACAATCCTAAACATATATGCACCTAAAACTGGAGGTGCCAAATTTATAAAACAATTACTACTAGACGTAAGAAATGAGACAGATAGCAACACAACAGTAGGGGAGGACTTCAATACTCCACTGACAGCACTAGACAGGTCATAAAAAAAAGAAAGTCAACAAACAAACAATGGACTTAATCTATACCCTAGAACAAATAGGCTTTACAGATATGTACAGAACAGTCTACCCAACAACTGCAGAATATACATTCTATTCATCAGCACATGAAATATTCTCCAAGATAGACCACATGATAGGCCACAAAACCAGTCTCGATAAATTCAAGAAAATCAAAATTATACCAAGTCCTCTCTCAGACCACAATGGAATAAAATTGGATGTCAACTCCAAAAGAAACCCTCAAAACCATGCAACTACATGGAAACTAAATAACCTGCTCCTGAATGATCACTGGGTCAGCAATGAAATCAAGACGGAAATTTTAAAAATTCTTTGATCTGAATGATAATAGTGACACAACCTATGAAAACCTCTAGGATACAGCAAAAGCAGTGCTAAGAGGAAAGTTCATAGCATTAAGTGCCTACATCAAAAAGTCTGAAAGAGCACAAATAGACAATCTAAGGTTACAACTCAAGGAACTAGAGAAATAAGAATAAACCAAACCCAAACCAAGCAGAAGAAAAGAAATAACAAAGATCACAGCAGAACTAAATGAAATTGAAACAAAAAAAAATTACAAAAGACAAGTGAAACAAAATCTGGTTCTTAGAAAAGATAAACAAAATTGATAGTCCATTAGCAAGATTAACCAAGAAAAGAAGAGAGAAGATCCAAATAAGCTCAACTAGCAATGAAATGGGAGATATTACAACTAATACCACAGAAATACAAAAGATCATTCAAGGCTACTATGAACACCTTTATGTGCACAAATGAGGAGACCTACAGGAGATGGATAAATTCCTAGAAATATGCAGCCCTCCTAGATTAAACCAAAGAAATAGAAACTCTGACAGGCCAATAACAAGCAGTGAGATTGAAATGGTAATAAAAAAAATTGCCAACCAAAAAAGTCCAGGACCAGATGGATCCATAGCTGAATTGTATCAGATATTCAAAGAAGAACTGGTACAAATCCTATTGAAAGAATTCCAAAAGGATAGAGAAAGAAGAAATCTACCCAAAATCATTCTATGGAGCCAGTATCACCCTAATACTGAACTCAGGAAAGGACATAAAAAAAGAAAGCTACAGCCCAATATCTTTTATGAACATAAATGCAAAAATCCTCAACAAAATCCAACAGCATATCAAAATGATAATCTGCCATGATCAAGTAGGTTTCATATCAGGCATGCAGGGATGGTTTAACATATGCAAGTCAATAAATATGATACACCACATAAATAGAATTAAAAACAAAAATCATATGATCATCTCAATAGATGCAGAAAATGCATCTGACAAAATTCAGTATCCCTTCATGATTAAAACTCTTAGCAAAATTGGCATAGAAGGGACATACCTTGAGGTAATAAAAGCCATCTATGACAAAGCCACAGCCAACATTATACTGAATGGGGAAAAGTTGAAAGCATTCCCTCTGAGAACTGGAACAAGACAAGGATGTCCATTTTCACCACTTCTATTCAACGTAGTACTGAAAGTCCTAGCCAGAGCAATCAGTCAAGAGTAGGAAATAAAGGGCATCTAAATTAGTAAAGAGGAAGTCAAACTGTCGCTGTTCACTGATGATATGATCACATATCTACCTAGAAAACCCTAAAGACTCATCCAAAAAGCTCCTAGATCCGATAAATGAATTCAGTAAAATTTCAGGATACAAAATCAATGTACACAATCAGTAGCACTGCTGTACACAAACAGCAACCAAGCTGAGAATCAAATCGAGAACTCAACCCCTTTTCCAATAGCTGCAAAAAATAAATAAATAAAATACTTAAAAATATACCTAAACAAAGCAGTGTGAAAGATCTCTACAAGGAACACTACAAAACACTGCTGAAAGAAAGCATAGATGACACAAATGGAAACACATTCCATGCTCATGGATGGGTAGAATCAATATTGTCAAAATGACCATACTGCCAAAAGCAATCTGCAGATTCAGTGCAATTCCCACCAAAATACTATCATCATTCTTCACATAACTAGAAAAAAAATCCTAAAATTCAAATGGAACCAAAAAATAGCCCACATAGCCAAAGCAAGACTAAGCAAAAAGAACAAATCTGGAGGCATCACGTTACTCAATTTCAAACTATCCTATAAGCCTATAGTCACCAAAACAGCACAGTACTGTTATAGAAACAGGAATATAAAGCAATTGAACAGAACAGAATGGAGAACCCAGAAATAGAGCCAAATACTTACAACCAACTGATCTTTGACAAAGAAAAAAAAAAAAGCATCAAGTGGGAAAAGGACACCCTATTCAACAAATGGTGCTGGGATAATTGGCAAGCCACATGTAGGAGAATGAAACTGGATCCTCATCTCTCACCTTATACAAAAGTCAACTCAAGATGGATCAAAGAGTTAAATCTAAGACCTGAAATCATAAAAATGCTGGACGATAATTTTGGGAAAACCCTTCTTGGACATTGCTTTAGGCAAAGACTTCATGCCCAGGAACCTAAAAGCAAATGCAATAAAAACCAAGATAAATAGATGAGACTTAATTAAACTAAAAAGTTTCTGGACAGCAAAGGAAATAATCATCAGAGTTAACAGACAACCCACAGAGTGGGAGAAAATCTTCACAAACAATGCATCTGACAAAGGACTCATATCCAGTATCTACAAGCAAATCAAACATGTCAGCAAGAAAAAAAAAAAATAGGCTGGGCATGGCGGCTCACACCTGTAATCCCAGCACTTCAGGAGCCCGAGACGGGTGGATCACCTGAGGTCGGGAGTTCGAGACCAGCTTGCCCAACATGGAGAAACCCCGTGTCTACTAAAAATAAAGAATTAGCCAGGCGTGGTGGCACATGCCTGTAATCCCAGCTGCTCAGGAAGCTGAGGCAGGAGAACCGCTTGAACCCAGAAGGTGGAGGTTTCAGTGAGCCAAGATCACACCATTGTACTCCAGCCTGGGCAACAAGAACAAAACTCCATCTCAAAATAATAATAATAATAATCCCATCAAAAAGTGGGCTAAGGACATGAATAGACAATTCTCAAAAGAAGATATACTAATGGCCAACAAACATATGCAAAAAATGCTTACCATCACTAATTATCAGAGAAATGCAAATCAAAACCACAGTGTGATACCACCTTACTCCTGCAAGAATGGCCGTAATTTAAAAATAAAAAATAATAGATGTTGGCGTGGATGTGGTGAAAAGGAAACATTTTTATACTGCTGGTGAGAACGTAAGCTAGTACAACCACTATGGAAAACAGTATGAAGATTCTTTAAAGAACTGAAAGTATGGTCAGGCATGGTGGCTCATGCCTACGATCCTAGCACTTTGGGAGGCTGAGGTGGGCAGATCTCCTGAGGCCAGGAGTTTGAGACCTGCCTGGGGCTAAAACTGCAAAACCCTTTCTCTACTAAAAATACAAAAATTAGCTGAGCATGTGGTGCATGCCTGTAATCCCAGCTACTGAGGAGGTTGAGGCATGAGAATCGCTTGAACCCAGCAGGTGGAGGTTGTGGTGAGTCGAGCCGAGATCACGCCACTGCACTCTGGCCAGAGACACTCTAGCCTCTGTCTCAAAAAAAAAAAAAAGAAAAAAAGAACTAAAAGTAGATCTACAATTTGATCCAGCAATCACGCTATTGGGTATCTACTCAGAGGAAATGAAGTCACTGGCACACACATGTGTATAGCAGCATAATTAGCAATTGCAAAAATATGGAACCAGCTCAAATGCCCAACAATCAACAAGTATATAAAGAAAATGTGATACACACACACACACCCCACCATGGGATACTACTCAGCCATGAAAAGGAACGAAATAATGGTATTCACAACAACCTGGATGGAGTTGGAGACCATTATTCTAAGAGAAGTCACTCAGGAATGGACAACTAAATATCGTATGCTCTCTTATAAGTGGGAGCTAAGCTACAAAGAAGCAAAGCCATAAGAATGACACAGTGGACTTTGGGGACTCAGGCAGAAGGGTGGGAGAGGGGTGAGGGATAAAAGATTATACACTGGGTACAGTGTACATTGCTTGGGTGATGAGTGCACCAAAATCTTGGAAATCGCCACTAAAGAACTTGCCCATGTAAACAAACACCACCTATTCCCACAAAATCTACTGAAATAATAATTTAAAAATTACTAATACTATTACATCTATACTATTGTTCTATTACAACTTTCAAAATATGTGAATGTAGTACTTTAATTTTTTAATTAAAAATTTCAACTGGCTGATTAAAAAAAAACCATGGAATTAAATCAAAAACAAAAAAAGAAAATTGTCACATTGCAGCTAAAGTAGCAATAGAGCATTGTTTATACCTCTTAGAATAGAAGAACTTTAAAAAAGGGGTAACATATCATACTTAAGGTTAATGGAGAAAAGAATGTGCCCATACTTTGCTGGTAGAAATGTTGAGACCCTTTTAGCAAAGCAGTCTGGCAAAATCTATTCAAACAAAAAAGACATATGTTAACTTGGCTCAGTAATTCTGTTCCTTGGAATCTATCCTTAAACCATCAACATGAAATGAATACATGAAGATGATCATTGTAGTATTTTTTGTAGTAGATTAAAAAAAACAAGCCAACCAAATGAATTCTCATCAGTAAGTATTAAATAAATTCATAATTCTTATGGACATCACCAATTAAATGTACCATGTGACTTGGAAGAATTTCTATAAGGTATTCTGAGAGAAGCAAGACACAGAAAAGTGGATATATTATTATATCAGTCCATTTTCACACTAATATAAAGACACTACCTGAGGCTGGGTAATTTATGAAGAAAAGAGGTTTAATTGACTCACAGTTCCACATGGCCAGGAGGTCTCAGGAAACTTACAATCATGGCAGAAGGCAAAGGGGGAGCAAGACATGTTTTACATGTTGACAGGAGAGAGAGAGAACACAGGGGAAACTGCCAGACACTTATCATACAACCAGATCTCATGAGAACTCCCTCACTACCACAAGAACAACAAGGGGGAAACCACCCCCGTGATCCAATCACCTCCCACCAGGTCCCTTTCTCGACATCTGGGAATTACAATTTGGATTACAATTCAAGATGAGATTTGGGTGGAGACACAGAGTCAAACCATATCAAATGTATTCCTAGTTTTATTTTAAAATGACTAAAAAGCATTCAAGAATATATATATGTGTGTGTGGTGTGGGTGGTGTGTGTGTGTGTGTGGTGTATCTTTGCAATGCATGTATATTTTCTTTCTGAAGAAACGTTTAGGCTCAGGGGTACACACACAGGTTTGTTATACAGGTAATCTTGTGTCATGGGGGTTTGTTGTACAGATTATTTCATCACCCACTTACTAAGCCTAGTGTCCATTAGTTATTTTTTTCTGATTCTCTCCCTTCTCTCACCCTCCACCCTCAAGTAGGTCCCAGCGTCTGTTGTTCCCTTTTGTGTCCATGAGTTCTCATTACTTAGCTCCCACTTATAAGGAAGAACATGCAGCATTTGGTTTTCTGGTTCCTGCGTTAGTTTGCTAAGGATAATGGCTTCCAGCTCCATCCATGTGCCCATAAAGGACATGGTATCATCCTTTTTTATGGTTGCATAGTATTCTATAGTATATATGTACACATTTTCTTTTTTCTTTTCTTTTCTTTTCTTTCTTGAGATGGAGTCTCACTCTGTCACCCAGGCTGGAGTGCAGTGGTGTGATCTTGGCTCACTGCAACCTCTCCCTCCCAGGTTCAAGTGATTCTCCTGCCTCAGCCACCCAAGTAGCTATGATTACAGATACCCACCACCATGCCCTACTAATTTTTGTGTTTTTAGTAGCAATGGGGTTTCACATTGGCCAGGTTGGTTTTGAACTCCTGATCTCAGGTGATCCATCCACCTCAGCTTCTCAAAGTGCTGGGATTACAGGTGTGAGCCACCAAATCCGACTGCACATTTTCTTTATCCAGTCTAACATTGATGGGCATTTAGGTTGATTCCATGTCTTTGCTACTGTAAATAGTGTGCAATGAACATTCATATGCATGTGTCTTTATAGTAGAATAATTTATATTCCCTTAGGTATATACTCAGTAATGAGACTGCTAAGTTGAATAATAGTTACGTCTTTAGGTCTTTGAGGAATCACCACACTGTCTTCCACAATGGGTAAACTAATTTACACTCCCACCAACAGTGTATAAGCATTCCCTTTTCTCCACTACCTTGCCATCTGTTATTTTTGACTTTTTAGTAATAGCCATTCTGACTGGTGTGAGATGGTATCTCATTGTGGTTTTGATTTGCATTTCTCTAATGATCAATGATGTTGAGCTTTTCTTCATATGCCTGTTGGCTGCATGTATGTCTTCTTTTGAAAGCTGTCTGTTTATGTTATTTGCTCCCCAAACCTTTTTTTGAGACAGGGTATTGCTCTGTCACCCAAGCTGGAGTGCAATGGTACAATCTCAGCTCACTGCAGCCTCTGCCCCTGGGCTCAAGTGATCCTCCTACCTCAACTCCCAAGTAGCTGAGACTACAGGCACACACCACCATGCCCAGCTATTTTTTTTTTTTAATTTTGAGTAGAGACAGGGTATCGTCATGTTGCCCAGGCTGGTCTCAAACTTCTGAGCTCAAGTGATCTGCTTGCCTCAGCCTCCCAAAGTGCTGGGATTACAAGTGTGAGCCACTGCGTCCAGTCTCACTTACCTACTTTTTAATGTATTTTTTTTTTTGTAAATTTATGTTCATTACAGATGTCAGATATTAGACCTTTGTCAGAGGCATAGTTTGCAAATGTTTTCTCCCCATTCTGTAAGTTGTCCATTTACTCTGTTAATCGTTTCTTTTGCTGTGTAGAAGCTCTTAAGCTTAATTAGATCTGATTTGTCAATTTTTGCTTTTGTTTCAATTGCTTTTGATATCTTTGTCCTGAAATCTTGTCCATTCCTATATCCAGAAAGGTATTGCCAAGTTGTCTTCCAGGGTTTTTATCATTTTGGGTTTTACATTTAAGTCTTTAATCCACCTTGAGTTGATTTTTGTATACATAAGAAAGGGGTCCAGTTTCAATCTTCTGCATATGGCTAGCCAGTTATCCCAGTACCATTTATTAAATAGGGAGTCCTTTCCCCATTGCTTGGTTTTGTCAGCTTTGTCGAAGATCAGGTGGTTGTAGGTGTGCAGACTTATTTCTCACCTCTCTATTCTGTTCCAAGTAATGTATGTATATTTTCATTTGATTGCACAAGCATACAGAAAAAATATGGAAAATTATAAACCAGGTTATTACTGTGACAGGGCAGAAGTAATGCTCACATTTATATACATATTTTAAATTGTATTTATGCATATAGATGTAATTTTCAAAATACATTTTTTAAAAGGTGTAAAAATACTAACTCTGCTAAGGCATAGCTCTTAAAGGCTAGAAAGGACAGAGAGAAAATCAAACTCTCTGTGGTTGCATGTTTAATAGAAGCATTTGTTTCTATCACCCAAAATCAGTTGTCTTTCATCAGTGTCATCTAAATCTGATCTCTCTTAAGCTTTCTTACCGTGACCTCTGAAATTATGCATAGTAGCCCCAACCCTTGTCTTACTGCTCCCCTGTCTTCATGAAAGCTAACCCTTCATCTCTGCTCTACAGACAACCCTCTCCTGCCCTTTTCGGCAACTATCATACATCTACTCTCTTCTGTCTCTTCAGTCCCTTCCTCCAGCTATGGGCTCAAATCTCTTCCCCCCAAGATTCTTTTCTACTTGACAACTCCTTTCACAGTCAGATTTCACAAGAGTAAAATGGTCTGTTTTAATCATCTATTGATGACTTTCAAATTTCAATCTTCTTTTTCTAGTCTAAACTCCCTACGTCCAATGCCCTACACATCATCTCCACCAAGGTATCTCAAGGCAGTTCAGACTCAGTATGTCTGTTAGTCTGCTACAGTTGCCATAACAGAATACCACAGCCTAGGTGGCTTAAACAGCAGAAACTCTCTGATGGTAGTTTGTATTTCCATGAGATCAGTGGTGATATCCCCTTTATCATTTTTTATTGCATCTCTTTGATTCTTCTCTCTTCTCTTCTGTCTTAGTCTTGCTAGCGGTCTATCAATTTTGTTGATCTTTTCAGAAAACCAGCTCCTGGATTCACTGATTTTTTGAATGGTTTTTTGTGTCTCTACCTCCTTCAGTTCTACTCTGATCTTAGTTATTTCTTGCCTTCTGCTACCTTTTGAATGTGTTTGCTCTTGCTTCTCTAGTTCTTTTAATTGTGATGTTAGTGTGTCAATTTTAGATCTTTCATGCTTTCTCTTGTGGGCATTTAGTGCTATAAATTTCCCCCTACACACTGCTTTAAATGTGTCCCAGAGATTCTGGTATGTTGTGTCTTTGTTCTCATTGGTTTCAAAGAACATCTT
>NW_012106475.1:2432566-2454565 GCF_000951045.1 Mandrillus leucophaeus | reverse complement strand
CTCAGCATTTGCTTGTCTGTAAAGGATTTTATTTCTCCTTCACTTATGAAGCTTAGTTTGGCTGGATATGAAATTCTGGGTTGAAAATTCTTTTCTTTTAGAATGTTATATATTGGCCCCCACTCTCTTCTGGCTTGTAGAGTTTGTGCCGAGAGATCCGCTGTTAGTCTGATGGGCTTCCCTTTGTGGGTAACCCGACCTTTCTCTCTGGCTGCCCTTAACATTTTTTCTTTCATTTCGATTTTGGTGAATCTGACTATTATGTGTCTTGGAGTTGCTCTTCTTGAGAAGTATCTTTGTGGCATTCTTTGTATGTCCTGAATTTGAATGCTGGCCTGCCTTGCTAGGTTGGGGAAGTTCTCCTGGATAATATCCTGCAGAGTGTTTTCCAACTTGGTTCCATTCTCCCCGTCACTTTCAGGTACACTAATCAGACGTAGATTTGGTCTTTTCACATAGTCCCATATTTCTTGGAGGCTTTGTTAATTTCTTTTTACTCTTTTTTCTGTAAACTTCTCTTCTCCCTTCATTTCATTCATTTGATCTTCAATCACTGATACCTTTTCTTCCAGTTGATCAAATTGGCTACTGAAGCTTGTGCATTCATCACATAGTTCTCATGCCATGGTTTTCAGCTCCATCAGCTCATTTAAGGACTTCTCTACACTGGTTATTCTAGTTAGCTATTCGTCTAATCTTTTTTCAAGATTTTTAGCTTCTTTGCGATGGGTTCGAACTTCCTCCTTTAGCTCGGAAAGTTTGATTGCCTGAAGCCTTCTTCTCTCAACTCATCAAAGTTGTTCTCCATCCAGGTTTGTTCCATTGCTGGCAAGGAGCTGTGTTCCTTTGGAGGAGGGGAGGCACTCTGATTTTTAGAATTTTCAGCTTTTCTGCTCTGTTTTTTCCCCATCTTTGTGATTTTATCTACCTTTGGTCTCTGACGATGATGACGTACAGATGGGGTTTTGGTTTGGATGTCCTTTCTATTTGTTAGTTTTCCTTCTAACAGTCAGGACCCTCAGCGGCAGGTCTGTTGGAGTTTGCTGGAGGTCCACTCCAGACCCTGTTTACCTGGGTATCAGCAGCAGAGACTGCAGAACAGCAAATACTGCTGAACAACAAATGTTGCTGCCTGATCATTCCTCTGGAAGCTTCGTCTCAGAGGGGTACCCGGCCATGTGAGGTATCAGTCTGCTCCTAATGGGGGGTGCCTCCCAGTTAGGCTACTAGGGGGTCAGGGACCCACTTGAGAGGCAGTCTGTCCATTCTCAGATCTCAAACTCCATGCTGGGAGAACTATTAATCTCTTCAAAGCTATCAGACAGGGACATTTAAGTCTGCAGAGGTTTCTGTTGCCTTTTGTTTGGCTATGCCCTGCCCCCAGAGGTGGAGTCTACAGAGGGAGGCAGGCCTCCTTGAGCTGTGGCGGGCTCCACCCAGTTCGAGCTTCCCCGCTGCCTTGTTTACCTACTCAAGCCTCAGTAATGGCGGGCGTCCCTCCCCCCAGCCTTACTGCCACCTTGCAGTTCCATCTCAGACTGCTGTGCTAGCAATGAGCGAGGCTCCGGGGGCATGGGAACCTCCATGCCAGGCACGGAAAATAATCTCCTGGTGTTCCATTTGCCAAGACTGTTGGAAAAGTGCAGTATTAGGGTGAGAGTGACTGGATTTTCCAGGTGCCATCTGTCACAGGTTCCCTTGGCTAGGAAAGGGAATTCCCTGACCCCTTGTGCTTCCTGGGTGAGGTAATGCCTCGCCCTGCTTTGGCTCACGCTCGGTGGGCTGCACCCACTGTCCTGCACTCACTGTCCGACAAGTCCCCATGAGATAAACCTGGTACCTCAGTTGGAAATGCAGAAATCACCCGTCTTCTGCATTGCTCACACTGTGGTGCTGTAGACTGGAGCTGTTCCTATTTGGCCATCTTCTACTGATCTTTTGTTCTGCTTTCTAAGAGATCTACTCAATTCTACCTGCTAACCCTTCTATATCAATTTTACATTTCTTTTTTTTATTTCCAAGAGACTTTTCTTAATAACTAATAGCACTTAATAACTAATAGTACTAATAACTATTAATAGCACTTATAAGCCAGGCATTGTCTGAGTGCTTTACATATATTACTTCATTTAATCTTCAACAAAGGAAGGTACTATTATTATTCTATTTGGTAAGTGATCCAGAGATGTTAATAACTTGTCCCAGGTCACATAACTAGTAAGTGTCTTATCCTCTCTCTCTCTCTCTCTCTTTTTTTTTCTTACAATATTGTTTCATCTTTCTGGGGGTATTAAAGTTTAGGGTTGAGGGGTTTTTTTGAAGTTGTATTTTGTTTCTTATTCTGATTCTTCTTCTAGGTCCTCATTTGTTTGTTTGTTTGGTCTCTGTCTTCCCTGCCCTACCCCCACCCTTCTCTCTTTCTCTCTCTCTCTCTCTCTCTCTCTCTCTCTGATGTTGGCCTGTTTTCCCAAACATCTGGTGACTCTTGGTTGTCCATTCATGTTTAAGACTGAAGGACTAAAAAGCTGAGAAGGTGAATGGAGTTTGTCATTCTGTGGGTTTTATTTCATGTTGACCAAGAAGTGAGCCCATCTTAAATATATCATGTATCAGTATTGGAAGGTCTTACTCCTGCAGTTGTTATAGTCTCTCCACAGAAGAGTCTCCATAGTCATCTTGAGGTTAGAAATTGTGGAGAGTGTCATTATAAGCTTAGCTTCAGGTCTTCTGTAAGTAGAATAGATCATGAGGACTAAGGACCCCAAAATTCAGTATATAGACTTCTCAATGTATTTAATGCCAGTTTTCAATCCCATGCCTCACCCTCCAATGGCCTCAGTAACTGCACATCTAGAAACCTATCAAACCATTTTCTCCAGAGAACCCTGGGTCTCATGTTGTGGGGAGAAGCAGCAGCCTGGCTATCTGAATGATGGGAAGAAAACGGATATGGAGGAGGCCCAATCCCTATGCTCAGCCCCACACTGCTTTCCTTTATGAGGCTCCTGGTGCCTCAGGGACAGCATTGCAGAGGTTCTCTAGGATGCACTTGTTCACGTTAGATTGATTTTCCCCTCAACCTATACCTTCTTTTCCATTTACACTCTAACTGGGTGAACTGCAATTCAATTCTGACACACTTACCTGGAGTAACATTAGATTCTTAGTGCTCCACACTAAGCTCTACTTCAGGTGCCAGCCACCAATGAAGTCCTTAGACCCCCCACACCTCTGACCAGCTGACTACAAATTCGGGGGTTTCTACAACTTCTCATCAGGTTTGGTAATTCACTGGAATGACTCACAGAACTCACTAAAACCACTACACTTAACAATTACAGTTCTATTATAAAGGACACATATAAGGGAAGGTCTGGGAGGGTCCCAGATGTAGTGTCTATGCCATCTCCACTTGGAGTCAGGGCATGTTACACTCCCAGCACATCAATGTGTTTAACAACAGAGAAGCTACTCCAAACCTCAGTATGCCAAGTTTTTCAGGGTTTCATTAGGTAAGAATGGTTGATTGCATCATTGGCCATGTAGCTGAACTCAATCTCCAGCCCCTCTCCCCTTCCTGGAGGTGGGCTAGCTGAAAGTTCCAGCCCTCTAATTCTGTGCTTGGTCCTTCTGATGATCAGCCTACATCCTTAAGTTATCTAGGAACCCATAATGAGCCGCCTCATTAACATAACACACCTGTCAGGAAAATTCCAAGTACTTTTGAAGCTGTGTGACAGGAGATGGGGACAATGACCAGATTTATTATTTATTACAATATACTTTCTCTACTTATTTTATTTTTCCTTTTCTTTTTTTCTGTCTCCCAGGCAGAGTATAGTAGTGCAATCACAGCTCACTACAACCTGGAGCTCCCTAGCTCAAGTGACCCTCCAGCTTCAGCCTCTCAAGCATCTAGTACTACAGGTACCTGCCATGATGCCTAATTTTTTAAAAATTTCTTGTAGAGACAGGGTTTTGCTATGTTGTCCAGGCTGGTCTCAAACTCCTGGCCTCAAGTGATCCTCCCCCATCGGCCTCCCAAAGTGCTGGGTTTGTAGGCCTGAGCCACTACACCCAGCACTCTACCTATTTTCTATATTTCCAATGTTTCCCATCTGTTAATATCTCATTCACTTTATTATTTGTCCTTACGCTTAATATCTATCTTTTTTTTCTTAGTTCCCTTGGAACAAGACTGGGGAGAGTAAAAAAAGGTAGAAGATTACTCCTCTGTGTTTACTGAAAGTCCCCATCACAGTGGGCTCAACTTGTTGCTTTTCTATTAACTTACTGGATGATCTTGGAAAAGTCACTTTATTGCTCCAGACTTTAGTTTCCACAGTAATAAAATAAGAGTATTTCATCAGAACTAAGAAGATCAGATAGATATCACCAGTTCTATGACTCTTTCTTCCCATGCTTCTTGTAGATACCACCAATTGGTCATAGAAGTCTTTTCCCCTAAGCCCAGATCCAGTCTCAGAGTTATTCTCAAGAAAGCACTCTGGGCAGGCAGTCTTGACCAACAGATCAGAGCCAGCAAACAAGCTGAACCATATTTGACATCCTAGGACTAGATGCTAAAGTGCCTTCCAGCTCTAAAATTCTATGTGATTCTGGTTAGATAGAGTGGTCAAAAGATGAAGTAAAAATCACATAAGTTATTACAGCTAATTGGAAACAGTAAAAGTTTCCTCAATGTCAAAGTGATAACTGATGATTAAATTAAGTTTTAGGAAAAAAAAATCTGTGAGACCACTTCTTTTTTCAACTAATATTAGGAATACTAGAATTTGTAACTAGGGCTTGAGAAGAATTAGAGGAAAATATAAAAGATGTAGCTTATAGGATTTTTCACTTGCTACTCAATAATATAGGAAGAGAACGACAAAACCAAGAGTCTTGGTCTAGGGTCTTCATCCACAGAAAATACCATAGATTTGCCATCTGATGGAATCCATAGGCTAGGGGTCCACAGAATCTATAGTGAAAACCTATGGTGATTTCAACCTCAGAATTAAACAATGATTACATCATAGATTTTTCTAATCATATAAATGCTCATATATAACATTCATTTAATTCTTTGCAAAAAGAAAAAAGTTAATCTTCAAAGAATAATTAATTGGAAGAAAGAATCACTAAAAAGTTATATTATTTGTTAAAATTAATTTGTCTAAATATTTGGAGAAAAAATCCTGGAGACTGCCAATTAGATCAAAAATTTCCATATGAAACGGGTATAACAATAACAACAAGCATAGTGGATCATACAACAAGCAAGAAAAATAAAAGTTACCAACAATTCTTGCACTGCTGAGACAAAAGTGCTGGCTCTACATACTACCTTCCTTTCCTGCCTAAATTCTTCAAACTTCTCAAGGAGGGTCCTGCTTATATCACAGGCATCACGGAGCCTCATTTGGTGGGCAGAGGAGGCAACAAATACCTCTCCCTCTGCCTCTTCTATCTCCTCAGAAAGGTATGACATAACTGGTAGATGCTTGAGGAGGAAGCAACTGTGGAGGAGAGATTCTTGGACATCCTTGCTGTTCTCTCTCCTTTCCTAGAGGAAACAGCTGGAGGTCCTTGTATGTGGGGAGCTCATCTGCCTTTGTAAAATCAAATGGAATCAGGAATTCAGTAGTTGCCTCTTTGAGGCTAACTCAAGTCAGGACTTTAAAAGAATGACTGGAACAGTCCAAGAATGTTTCCCAGCTAAGACTTCAAGGGATCTGCATGTGACAGGGAGTTGGGGTAGCAGCTCTCTTCAGGAATAAAGAGTGTACTAGAATACACAGAGTGGTCAGAGGATCCCCAAAGCTGAAACCCTTGGGAGTCCCATCTCTGCATCAGGTTACTGGATCAAAAGGAAACTCCTCCTCCCCCAACAAAAATTACACAAGCCCCTACAGCTGGAATTCAGGAGGAGAAAGAAGAAAGAGAAATTCTTTGTACACTTTTCACGTGGTCCCAATTCATTTGTATGCCTTGTTAAGGATTAAGATGATTCCTGCTCATGCTTGCTGACGTACATCCAAGATTATCCTGCTAAATCTCCAGAAATGCCAACTGGGAAACAAATGACGATTGTTCTCTTAAAAGATCTTTGTTTGACTGTGTGACTGTAATGGCCTGTTGGGCTCCTTCAAGTGTCAGCCTGAAGACAACAATGTAAAAAGGAAGAAAGAAAACCTCTGCAGAGCAGCAGTCAAGGGCCACTGCAAGTCCAGCTCTACAAACTCAGTGGCGGGCCTTTTAGCCAAGTGCTGAAGCAGAATGCCAGAACCAAGAGCAAGACAGACAGGCACCCACGCATGGAGCCAGAGTAGTGCAAGGCTTCAGCACAGAACTGGGCAGAAGTTTCAGCAGTTGGGGCCAATTGTGCCCAGAGCTAGATTCAAGGCTGCTGAAGGAATCAGAACTCTTGGCACAGGAGAACTAGAGGTAGCCTTGCCAGCAGGTCCTGAAGAAGACCTGTAGTTCACACACACACATCCAGCAGTGCATAAGACTAAGGTCTGACTGTCCACAATGACTCAACACCATTCAAGTTCCCTCTTCTGTCCTGTTCCTGTACAACCTTTCCCTTGCAAGGCTGCCCTCAGAGTTCATTTCACTCCATTTCCTCTGAGAAAAATTTCTCAGGACTTCCTGGGGAGAAGAGGCAAGGGAGAAAAGGAAGGCTTTACAGCACAGTGCAATTTCCTCCGTCTAGCACTTCCCCCTCCTCACCCTTTGCCTCAGGGATGGTTCCACTTCAGCTCTGGAGAGGGTCTTGCCTCCCCTTCTGAGCTGTCATATGAGGCCCCATCTGCCTCCAGAGCAACATCCGCCCACAACAAAGGGACGCTCAGAGACTTGCCCTTGCTGTCTTCCCATCTCTCATTGCTGTGATCAGTGGAAGGCACCTTAGCATCATGCCTAGGGTTCCCAGGAGCCAAGGATAGGACCTTCCACTTGAGGAAACTCCTGTAGGTCCATCCACTCGGAAAGGTTCAGCCATTAGAGAGCAAACTGAAGGATTTGTTACATGAAATGTATTTTCACTGACATTTGGGCTCTCGATTTCTGTTCTACCAGGTTTTTCTTAACCCTCTTACTTTGTAATGGAATAGCTAAGATAACAAGACAAGAGGAAAATGTTCTCTTTATTTTAACTACTGTATATCCATTAAATCCTGCTTTAAAGCATTTGTTTTCATTATTGTACAAAGCCGATTGACAGGAACACAAAGTTGGGAGCAAGAGTCAAAAGAAGCTTAAAGGGCTTATTTTAAACACACAACCTTTCTCTCAGAGCTGGCCCAAGGACCTGAATGAAGAGAGATAAGTGCCACAGATCCACTGCAGTCCTAGGGTGGCATAAGACAAAGGTCTTGGGAAAACTATGGAGCCAGGGAAAGTGTTGTTAATCCATATTCTGAGGACTAGGTCCTGAAGGAATGTGTTTTCCAAGAGCCCTCAAGAATCCGGCTAGCATTACCTTGGCGAAGCTCAGTTATAAGGAGCAGTAATCCTGATGAAGGTCCAAAACAGGAAGGGGGAGGGTTCAGACTCCAGAATTGGGCTCCAGAATTCAACTACTTCCAGCTGTGAAGTTGAGGGATGATACTGAACTCCTATGAGTTTCTACTCTCCTGGGCATAAAACGGGGATGATAATAATAATTACCACCTACTGATCACATACCACATGGCAGGCTCTGTCTGAGATTTCCCTACTTCAACTCAGTTAATCTTTTTTCACAACCCTAAGTTTTTTACTCATACCAACCCATTTGATCCTTACAACAATCCTGGGAAGTAGATTTTATGATTATCCCTATTGTTCAAATGGAAAACAGAAACACAGAAAGGTTTAAGTACCTCCTGATAAGATTGCCTGGCATATAGTAAGTGCTCAATAAATGTTAGCTATTGTTACTTTCTGTAAGGATTTTATAGAGCCTTAAGCGGGTCAGAAGGATATACTGAATGAACAGAGCAAGATCATATGCTATGTAGTGTCTTTCAGACTTCATTTCTTAATTCTAACTTCTTGCATAAATTTGTATAAACCAGCTACCTGCTTTACTATTTCTCACCCAATCACACATACAGACATATTTTCTCATACACATGTGCTCAGGCTCACCACACATGCCCAGACACATAGAGATGCTCTGACAACTCCGAACTAGTTTGAACTACAGCGTTGCTTTAATTCACCAAAAACTTTAGATGAACAGTTTAGCTTGATTCTTTTGTGGCCTAGTTTATCTTTATGAACAAATTCAGGAGATACTTTGACTTTAGAGGGCTTAGAAATACTTTCTGGCTTTTTCTTTACCAGCTAATCTGCAGCACTATTAAGCCTTATAACAATAGGAATCACCTAAGTGTCAATATTCTGCTGCAGTAACTGGTCATGTTTCACGACTGCTCCCTACCTGCCCATGATGCTCCTCATCAGGAACTGACCAGACAGGTTCCTGAGCAGACCACAATACTTTAAGACAAGGGAATTGAGACTACCTCAGAGAAAATATCACATACACCACACACACGTGCTATAATGAGCAGGAGAACTTAGCAGATACCCAGTTAAGACCCAT
Organism: Mandrillus leucophaeus; assembly: GCF_000951045.1. NCBI lineage: Eukaryota > Metazoa > Chordata > Mammalia > Primates > Cercopithecidae > Mandrillus > Mandrillus leucophaeus. The sequence goes on along the minus strand of NW_012106475.1, from coordinate 2,445,966 downwards.
CATGATAGAAGTGATACCCTTGGGCTCAGAGAGCTTGGAGGCATTTCCCAGAGGTCACACTATTGAAAGGGGCCTAGAACTGAAGTCTCCTTATTCAGAGTCTGGCTTTTTCTTTTCTTTTTTTTTTTTTTTTCCATTATTCCCTAAACTGCCTTCTTCATCTATAAAATAAATGTACATTTATCCCTTTGGCTACATAGCATTTTCCCAAGAGGAAAAGAGGAGCCTGAGAATGTGAGGGGAACAAGAAAGAGGGCTAGAAGACAGGCCCACAGTATTGTGAAAGAATGCTTAGTGTGGGCCTTAAGGACAATAAATTTTGATTCCAAGATTAAAAAGAAAAATGTCAACTCCCTGAAATCTATTGAGACCCCAACAATTGTCCTTAATGAGAAAGCATAGAAATCACTCAGGTAGTGAATGAAATCTTTCCAGAATGTTCTTCATGCTAAATCTCAACTTTTGGAAATTAAATATTTGTTCTGTGCTTGTGGCTCCTTTAACTGGACTCTTCACAGATGGGCTGCAGAAAAGGACATGTGTCTGTACCTTCAGGGATGGGAGCAGCACTTTGCTTCCTGCACCATCTGGTTCACTGTTCCTAGCTGTAGCATAGACCCCCACTACAGCCGAGTAATCAGAAAAAGTCAGAAGAACACCTCAGGGAAAACAATCTAGGACTCAGATTTAACTTCCTCTAAGGAGGATCAAACACTGAAGACTGTTCCTTTTCAAGTTTTATTAATCCTGGTTCATAATTTCCACCACATCATTAGTCATTTCCTATTTCTGAAGGGCTGGCAGCAGTTGCCGAGGCATCAGGCAGTAAATGGCAAGACAACTGTGCCACCTGTGCACCGTATTGACAGTTACCCACAACCACATCTGGGTGAGAGGCTAATGTGTTTTTTTCTAAAAGGCAAGCCATTTAGAAGTGCAGCCCAGTTTTTGATCTCTTGCTAAATACTTTTATCCACATCATCTCCCCATTTGGGCCTGGAAGTCATCATGTGACCTATGGTACTTTGAAAAGAAAGCAGCAACAGCAACAACAGCAAATCTGCCGTAACCCTGGAGTAGGGTGAGCTCTCGAACTCCTCCCCGCCCAAAAAAGATGGGAATCTGCTTCTCCCTGAGACAACTACAAGACCTGAAATTTAAAGAATAGAAAGTGACAAGAATGATGTCCCTTTTTAAAAGTCCCCTTTTTAAAAACACACAGATGAAATGTAACTTATAAAGCACTTGAAAGCTACCTAGTGAGACTAATTGCATGAGGGCTTCACCCAGCTCATCAAGGCACGTAGGCAGCCACATCCCATGCGGTATGATACCTCAGTTTCCTAAGGTCAGAGAGTCTCCCAAGTAGCAGATAGACAGGGTCTTTTAGTTCTGGGAACCAAATGGAGGGCTAAAAATGGGAAAAGGTACATAGCAGCTCTGTTGGCCAAATCCCTGACTGGTGACTCTGCCTTTGATTCGTACCAAGAGCTATGGCTGGTCCCAGAAACCTCTGAGCTACATTTCCTCCCCTGGCAACTTCCTGGAACAAGGACTTTAAAGGAAACACAAATAAAGCTCATATGGGGATATTTTAATTTTTAAAAGGCAAAACCCTAATATCTAGCCCTTAAATAGCATTTCCGTCTGGATAATCCCAAGCATCCTGCCAACTCTTGGGTAATCACATCCCCACCTACCAAAGAGGGAAATTCCCAGACTTACTACATCTCTCATGAAGGAATGAAAACTGAAGATAGCAAGCTAAGGAGATAGATAGCTTTTCTCTATTACCATTCAAAACATAGAAATTTTCTTCAAGAACTATAACTTTGAGTGCCATGCTGAGCATTAAAACTGAGCCAGGACAAGTAAGTGTTCAGATATACAACATAGTCCCCATCCATCTCCAACTCATTCAGCAATGGTAGCACCAGAAGTTCATAAAAATGCAATTCCACAGGGTGGTAGCATCAGCTACCATAGGAACAGAGGTGGAAAAGTTGGAGAAATTAAATTTCTTGTTCTTTTTTTCTAATACTGGTCCCTGCTGTTACCTGCCAGCTTCAAGTAACAAAAAGCATCAAAACATTTATCCCATTACATTTTAAGAAGTCTGTTCTGTACATCTGACCTCTTTTGATCTTTCAGATGCTTCTAGGGAAAGACTAAATGTTCAAGTTATAATCATGAATTGGAATTTTTCTTTTTGACTACATATGCATACATACGCATATGCATGCAAACACTATCCCAGCCTTTGACCTTATTTTAAATCCACCAATTCTACTCTAATTTCTTCCCTCTGGATTTTATGTGGTAGTCAACAATCCATTTATTAACTACTTGTCAAAGTATCAGGAAGGAGTAACTACCATTTCTTATTTTTGCCAATTACAATATTCCTCATCTTAAAGTGTTATCCCTGGTTTTTCCACGAGGATAGTAAAAGGTTCATACAATAGGGCTTGGGCTTTTATAGCAGTCCGGTTGTCAGGATGGGCCCTTAATTTCCTTTCTACAATTTAACTCATTAAATTCTCATTATCTCTGTAATTTCCCTGTTCATATCCTCTCCAGCAAATCAGATATTGATGGCTAACCCTCCTGTCTGACTATTTTAAAGAGAATCTGCCTCATTGATATGTCCTTCTGAGGAGCTGAGGGATTCTAGCTCTCTCAATGAGCTTAATCATAATGAAGCCAGCACAAGAAAAGGAACTGTCTCACAGTTCCTGATATGCTTGGTGTTTAGTCACAAGACCTTTAAATAACTCTGCCAAAGTCACTGGGCCTTTCGTCCCCTGATTCCAAACCTCTTCCAAAGACCCCCCTACTCTCACTGCAATTGCCGCAGTAGCAGAAACCAGTGTTGATTTTTATCTGCATGGCAACTTCATGCTCCCTCAGGATCCAAACTAATCAAATGGCCTTCAAAAATGCCACCATTGCTTAAAAAGGCTGAGCTAAGCTCTCTACAATCAAGACAGAAAACGATCCCTTATCATGTCGGAAGTACTACTTGTGGTTATCTAAAGCAATGGTAATCATATCATACACTTTATCTGTGAGTGGCTTTTTCCTTCCAGGGGTAGGAATAGAAACTTCTTCTCCTTCATAATGAGCACTATTGAAACTTCAGCAGGCAGACCCCTAGCTTTGGCGACATGCCATTCCCTAACGTAAGCATGTAACCATCTCAAAAAATGCAGCATGGCAGAAAACAAGTACAAGTATTTTCTGAAAATATTATTTGTAAAGGTCTTATTTTATAATAGGGATTATTTGTGTTAGGGCCTTGGGGCATGTATGGTTAACAAGAACTTGCAGTTCTGGTGCCAGCTTACTTAATCCCACAGGGTCTGTGTAGGAGTTTGGGGATGGGGTCCAAGAAACAATACAAGCTTTTTCCTTCGCAAGTACTGCTACACCTACATCATGAGAGAAAAGCACTCTGCTATTTAATCTCTCATAGTTCCTTTTGACAAACATCGTGGCTGTCACTGCACCACATCAAAACATATGCTGTATCAGATTCTTAGCACTCAAGAAGTCTTTAAAATAAAATCATCAAACAGTATTATTTGTTGGAAATGACCATTCAACCACAGTCTCTTTGTGACTCCTCAGTCATGCAAACACCACAGCATTAGTTGCACACAAGCCAGAGACATTACAGGTCAAGCCCTCTGATGAAGGAACCACCACCGTCTACAAGAACACATTTTCAGGAGAAAAGTAAAATGATGGTTCCTTCTGCAAGAGGGAGAAATGTATATCTTTGGTTGTTAGATTGGAAACCTGGAGCACAGTGCCAGGTACCCTGTGAGTTTGGCAAATACGGTCCAGAGTGACTAAGGACTATAGATTTTGATTTTCCTCATTTATCCCCCATGGACATCTGTCCCATTTGCTCCTGCCCAGTCCCGCAGACTTGCCTATCACTGCAGTTTTTCACCCTGGTCCCAGATGATTATGCAACACTTATGCAAGATGCAAGGAGTAAAATGAGCCTATCTGCCTATAGATACAGTTTTATTTCAGTGAATTAATGTCACTAACAGAGAAAGATATAATTCTAATACCTAGGACAGTTGTGATCCTTTTTGTATCTATCATTGGGCTAGTGTCTTTGTCTTCCTGTAATGTAAATATATTATAGAGAAATATTACATATAATGCAAAGATAATCCAAACTACTTGCTCTGCTTTAGAAATGAACTGTGAGGATCATATTTGCACAAACATGGGTCAAGCAAAAGCATACAGACTCTAGTGAAACCTAGAAAGTGTTTTTGGAATACTTTTTGCTACAGGCACTTTTCTAATAGATTTTTAATAAATCAAAAGTAGTGTTGTTCTTATTTAAGTGTTAATTATTAAATTATGTACAAATTTAGAAACCAGGCCATTAAAACATATAAAAGTTAGTTATTGAAAGCTAATCATAATAAGCTGTTGTCAACCTCCACTGAATAAAGAAGCAAAACATTTTAAATTCATTGGAAAGTTATGTAAAACAAAGAACTTCTTGACAACGAAGATTGTTAAACATGATTCCCTGCAACAAATGTCCTAAATTACTATTCGCAGGAAGCTCTAAGATTGGGCTGCCTTAGGTGGTTTAAAAATGTGGTCAGAGGCATGAGAAACTGTTTCTAGATTTCTTATTGAAGTCCCTTCAAATAATATGGGTCTTCAATCAACACATATGTTTGCACATGGGTGCCTGTTAGGGAATTCACAGTCATAAGCAAACCCTGGAAAATGGACTTGATAGCTCAAAGTTGCACATTCATACACAAAATGTATGCACCTTTCTCTACATGACGAGATGGCTACAATCACCACTATAAGCTGAAAAGTGGTATAAGAAAGGCTGGTGAGAAGATAAATTAATACCAGCAAGATCGCTGATCTGTAGAGAAATAGAAAAGGCAACGGGGCTCTTGAAAATAAAAGTTATTTGTTCCTAAATCTGCTTCTTTGCTTGAAGCTATTTCTTAAGAAAGAAGCTGCTTCCTTCCCTAACCATATAAAATGATCCCTGAAGTTATTTATAGTGTTCATGGCCTGGAGGCATCACTTGGTTCCCCTACCACAAGCCCAACCATGTGTTACTATATTAAAAAATGTGAAAAAGTAATTATGGGGTATGGGAGCCAGTGTCTGCAGACACAACCTGCCAAAGAGGAAGTGACAGGAAACTTATGCTCCTTGTTGCTGCTCAAGCACTGCCCAGGCTCCAGACTCAGAAGAAGGGAATCTGTTCCAAGAAATAGGAGAGGGGCCTGCCCTGGTGAATCAGAAATATCCCTATTTCTGAATATACAGTAAACTGGTTTCCATTCCTGGGTCCCCTCAGTTGGTCAAACTTTCCAGTCACGAGGAGAGACTACTCACAGTGTCCTCCCTCAGCAACTCAGCCAGATGCCTGCCTCAGCTCCCACCAGACTGGACAGACTAGAACATGTAAGGTTCTAAACTTGGGCAAGAGTCTAAGGTCACTATAACTGGCCCCTAAGACTCTGACCTGCCACTGTCAGGTCCCAATTTCTGCCACCTTGTCCTAAATCTAGCTTTGTTATTCCTCTTCCCACCTCCACCCCCAGTTTCTTGCCCTCAGGTAGGACATGATAATCAATCTATTACTGATTTCTACAGCAGTCCTCCACATATTCACAAACCCCTCAGCTTTCCTCTGGAACAATGGACTCCACCAGCATGTGGACACAATTGTTTTCTACCCCCGGAGGCAGAGAGGAAAAGTAGCTCAAACATCTGCCTCCAGAGAGCATAAATTTGTCAGGGAGAGAAGTCCACATTTCTGCAGAAAGGCCAGTGTTCCCAAGAGGACTTAGCTTAGGAAATGTTTATTGAGAGGAATTACATTCCCTTCTCAGGACCTGTCTCTGCCTCTGGTCTAAGCTACAAAAGAAGTTTTCTTCTGATGTCTCAGGAAAAGAGAAACAAGCACCAACCCTCACAAGAGAACCCTGGTAGTATGGACAATTCCTACTATCTCAGGAAGATTTCACTTGGAAGTAAATAATCATTACCATCTCTGAATTCAATGTGATTATCTAGATAAATCACTACATGAACTTCCAAAGAAGCAAACTTTACCCCAAAAAGTATGTTTTAAAAGTTGATTTACAGAAATCTCTTTCAAATAAATTCTTAAAGAGAGTCATAGATAGCAAAGAATGCAGAAGCTAATGAAGGTCAGGATAATGTTCTTACTATCTTTTTAATATAATAAATCAAATTAATCTGTTTCCTTAGTGAATAATATTCTCTAAGCATGAAATGCAATTTTTAATACTTTATATACACCAGGCATGAGTTCCTATTTTACATGCTATGATTTTAGAATATGTGTAAATGTTTATTTCTAAAATTACCTAAAAATCTTCTGTTTAAGTTTGTTTTTCAACCCAGGGCAGTGGCATATAAGTAGAATTTAAGCAGATATCAATTGTATCACTGGGAAGACTTTAAAAATCAGAGAAATGTTCTTATAAGGCAAACCCATGGCAGCCTTCCACATTCAGAGACTGGTTTATAGCTTTCTGAGATGCCCTGTTAACCTCTCAAAGATCTGTAGACTAGCTTATATTATCTCATTATCCCAGTTCTCTCCCGTTTCATCTTTGCCTCCTATATCCCAGTTTCTTCACAACTGTAGTATCCACAGTGCCACCTGCTGGTTGTAGAAAGTATTTTTGTGGCTCCAAGGTCTCCCTGCGGGATTTATTTAATTAAAGTCTACCAATGACTGCTAGAAAAGCCACAGCCATAGTGGACAAATCCATGAAATGAGCAAAATGTCAGTTCATGAAGGGTTAACATGACCCAACATATGCTGAGGCAAAGGTTTGGCTATTTTAAAGGCAAACCTAAGTTGCCTAAGTTAAACCTAACACATGCAAATTTGCCTCAGGCAGCTTGGCAACAGGGATCTGTGTAGGAATACAAAAAAAAAAAGATTACCAAGACTAAATGCCTCAGAAAGTTTCCAAAATTCTTTATTTCCTCGTACCTGTCAATCCTAGATTTCCACTTTTTTTCTTTTCTTAGACAAGTATTTTCAACTTTCCAAAGGTATGAAATTTGCCATCATAATTGTTTAGACAGGAATAAAGCATTAACTCAATCCCTTGACTTTGATTCATAGCAGCTCTTTCTTCACCAAAAGTTACAGTCTCCCTCTCCACCCCAGCCTGAAGTCTGTGGACCAGCACACAAATGATAGGCACCAGAGCATCTACAGTCATGTGGAAATGCAGTGCCCCTCTTCCCATACTTAACCTTTCAGATGGTTCAACTATTTTCCATGTGTCAACAATCGCCATTTGCATCTTAGGCCTTAGCCAGGCAAAAGATAAGACAGAATAACCTTTAGAACCCACAACTAGCCGGACGTGGTGGCTCATGCCTGTAATCCCAGAACTTTGGGAGGCCGAGGCAGGCGGATCACTTGAGGTCAGCAGTTTGAGATCAGCCTGGCCAACACAGTGAAAGCCCGTCTCTACTGAAAAATACAAAAATTAGCCAGGCGTAGTGGTGCATGACTGTAATCCCGGCTACTCGGGAGGCTGAGGCAAGAGAATCACTTGAACCCAGGAGGCGGAGGTCGCAGTGAACCAAGATCGTGCCACTGCACTCTAGCCTGGGCAACAGAGTGAGACTCCGAAAAAAAAAAAAAATACAAAGAACTAACAGCTAATGAATATGAAGTCATTCCTGCAAGCTTCATCATGATGGGATACAGTAAGACACAGGGAAAATGTTTTTGCCTTAAGGCTCCTGACAAGGGTTAATCAACTTTTTTAACAATCCCCTGGAGTGTAGACTGGCACAGGGTCATTACCCCTCTTTAGCAGGTAGGCAAACTAAGATTCACAAAGTTTACCATTTCAACATCAATTCTGTTCAGAATATCATCAATTCACTGATATTCTGATGTGACAGTGAAAAAAAGGTGCTGCAAGAAGCTTCTCAATAACTAAGCTTAATGCAGAAAATATACCCAAGTCAGGAAGTACAAATACACTGGAAGAGTATTGACCCAACCATTATTTGGTAGTCATTTTATCAGAGCAGATTATTTTAGAAATGTAGATTCTCTACCTATGAATCTGCAAGATGTAGATTAGATTATAACTGAGTAACAGTTTTTAAGAAATTACTGTGTTTATTGGCATTTAGTTGCGGGGGGTGGGTTTCCTTTTTCTCTTCTTCACTCACTCCTGATTAAAGGCTAAACATGGAACTGCAGATAGAGGACAGAGATCAAAAACGTCCACCTTTAGCTCTATCTGGCACATTCTCCCATTTTAATTTTAATTGTCTTTGCATTTGTGTTCCCCTTTCTAAAAATATAAACTATATCCTGACATTTTCCTGCCTTCTGCCAAATTTGGAAACTGTCACGTTTTCTTTTTTTCTTTTGGTCTATAAACTTCAAAATATTTTCTGTCAAGCTGGCAAATCTCCAATCTGCCCTTCACCACTGCAATTAAAGTGATTTTCCATCTGAATATAACCCTGACATGGAGAGGAATTATAAGAGTTTTATATAAATCTATTTTGATAGATTAGTTCCCTCACTGGGCATATTTTTGTACTCATCACAAGCATTTATAAATATCCAGATTATTCTAAGAATTGTGAATCAAAATAACAGCAGTGGTTACTACTAAAGGGGAAAACTGAAGTTTGGGTCCCCCTTTAAAAGAAGCAATAACCTAGAAAGCAAATAACAAAACAAAACCCAAAGAAAGATTTTATTTCTTTTCACACAGATGTAATGAAATAACCTAAAACCATCATAGAGCCAGATAAAGTCAACTCATACATACAACCTAGAGGAGATGGTGCAGCAGAGAAATACTGTTATAAAGCGTTATTCTTATGTCATCATGTCTTCCAGAAAATACTCAATGTTCCAATATTTGTCCACTTAATACAGGATTCACTTCTCAGTCAAGGAGGACCTTAGTAACAGTACACTTAGCACTCAGCAGTTATTTGACCTATTTTACTAATGTGTTTGGGAAGGAGGTTAATTAACAGTGGATGGCTATATCCTTAAGCTTAATTTTTCCAACAGCCCTGCTCATAAAAGGAAAAATTTAGTATGTATTGAAGGAAGCAAGCAATTAAGTTGCACAAATAGTGAGCTCATTGAACTGCAGCTGACTTCTATCATGTCAAAGAACAACTAAACACAGAAGCAATAAAAAGATTGTTGCCACGACCACCACTGAGAACCGACTGGCAATAAAGATGAATAACTTCCTACTTGAAGATTACTGATTAAAGCTTTTTAGAAACCAAATGTTACACATAGGCATAAATGGAGCAAAATATTTTAATGCGTGTTTGGCAGGTTCAGAAACACTTTATAGTCAATTTTAAATGAAGGTTTATACAACAACAGTAAACTCCACTTAAAACAGCCTTTCCAATTGCTGCTCCTGCAAGAAAGCTGCAGTGCTCCTCAGGAAGGCTTGAGTCATAACTGTGGAATAAAAGTCCTGTACCTTACAGTAAGGGAGGGTCGATGGGGAGTGGAATTCCACAGGACCAAGTCCTCTGAAATCAAACCCAAGAGCAGAGCCCTAGAAGTCCATTCAGATGGCTGTGACCCTTGAAGGCAAGTAAACAGACTCCCTACAGCAATAACCAGGAAATCTCTCTCTCCCCGGCAGCCCTCTGCTCCTCTTCCCACCTCTCAAAGCCCCCAAAGGTCAAGTTTTAGCCCAACCTGCCCTTCAAGAAAGTGCACTCACATCTAGGAGTTCAAGACAGGTTGGCATCAGAATCGGCTCCCAGGACTATCAGTGTCGGTGAGGTGGGACGGGCATGATTTGACAAGGAAAATGTGTCTGACAGAGGATTTGGCTCTCAACTTACAAGTGTATATGGAGGGGTGTGGAGAGTATCAGCTTCTTTGAGGGCTGGACCCTACCACTTACCTGCTGCCTTTGGAGGGGATACTATAGAGGGTTAAAAAAAAAAAAAAAAAAAAAAAAAAAAGAGGATGTTTGCCTTCATGGTTGCTTATAACCTAATATTAAATAAATAAGTTGTCCTTTGCATTGCATTGCCCTCAAACTCACCACTGTGGAGAATTAAAACCAGCTTATTGCAAATAAACCAGTTTGCCATCCCACATCTATCCTTCCCCTCCTGCTAGCTCCATCTTAGAATGTCTCTACAATGTGAGGGGGCTGAAAATATGCTTTTCTTCTGAACATTTCCTCCTCAACTTGGGCTTTAAGGGATCAGAGTCCAGCAATGAGATGATGTTATGTTTTTCCCTTTCCTGTGCTCCAACCCTTTCCTCCCTCACTCAGATGTGTCTTTAGTGAGCTCCTATGGGGCTTATTTCTTCTTTCTGTACCACACAGCACCCATCAGTGTCCTGGTATTCTGTAGTTGTTTAGCATATGCTTTTTAGCTACCATCAATGGGAAAGGCTTACCATATTTCTGCCCCTTTCGAAGACGTATTTCCTCTTAATCATTGCTGCTGCAATCATCAAAGTAATTGAAACTGGACAAATGATTTTGTGTCATAACATGAAGGGGAAAAATTAAAAAGCAAATGTAGTGTTCTCAACTCACTTGGGTGGGAAATGGGACACAAAATGGTCTGAATAAATTGTTAATGCTCAGATAAAGCACACGGCGCCTTAAACTTACACTCTAGTTGGATCGATCCACCCATTACACACTATTTTCCAGAGATTCAGAGCTGAATTTGCTGTTTGGGATTCGTATTCAATGTGGGGAATTCTAACTGCAAATCAAATTCATACTCCTAACATCGGAATGGCTTTATCAGATGAGAAGTAGATATTTGGAATTTAATAACACTTCTCACCACCTTTCAAGAGGACTTGTCATTGAATATATGGTGTGCAAATCTGGTAAAGAAAAAAGAAGAGTTTGAATATTTGTACGAATTACATTTCATTTGTAGGAGGAAATCACAATGGCACAATTCCTTCCTTCCATTTAGGTTTCTCCACCTAGAAGTTGTACAGGGGCTTTCAGCTCCAGGCTCTCCATTAAGATATTCTAACACTATACACCGAAAGTCTGGAGATAGAATGAATTGTACAGCACAGGAAGGGGGGTGGAAGAAGAAAGTAACAACTGTTCAGAGATGGGAACTGTCTGCTCTCTGGAAACCCCTCCAGTCTTAGATTCACTATTCAAACTCCAAAGGCCAAGACTCTTCAGTTCCCCTGTGTAAGAGAATAAGAAAAATGCCTAGGAAAGCCCACGGTTTCCTTCCTCATGAAGGAGAGGAAGCAGCAGCGGTAGCAGACGCCCATGTGCAGCCATCACTTCCTTGGGGGCTGGTGTCCATTTCCACCCACTGGGATGGGGTCTGGCAGCTTTCTAACCAGAAGGAGATACATGATCCAAGAATCCACTTTGGCTCCAATTTACCTTTATAAAGGCCAGTTCTGTCTAACTCTGAGAATCCTATAAGCGTTCGTGAGGATTTCTGATTGTCTCATCCACAGGAGCATGACCAGAAAAAGGGGAGTTAGGTCAAAGAGTCTACCTTGAGTAAGGCTCAAGATACTCCTCACAGACACATTGAGATTATGGTAAATAGTAAATAGGAATGCATTCAGAAGTAGTAGAGAGCAGATATATCTTTTCTTCCCCTCTTTTGAGGAATCGGAAAGTGTCAGGGTCCTACACTTAAAGGAAAATAGGGTATAATTTTAATAATGGGATCCGAAAAGAATGGCTGTAACAATCTAGTTCAAAAGAAGGAAGAAATGGTATGTATAATCATGGTGTATTATAAACATCAATTTACACACTCATTGTTTTCTCCTTCAAACATTCTTCTCTTAAAGTTCTTTCTCTCAGTTCATGGTTTCTTCATTTACTAACCACCTGAACTACAAACTTCAGAGCCATCTGTAAATCACCTCTGACTCCCACCACATCCAGTTCTAGACTCAGAATTTCTCTCATTTCTGCTTTTATTATCTCTGTCCTACATCACTTCACCTATACCTGGATTATTACAATAGCCTGCCAATGGATCCCTGTCTCCACTTGCTTTGTCTCTACCCCAAGTTATCTTTAACATCCCGAACAGTTTTTGAGATGGAGTCTCGCTCTGTTGCCCAGGCTGGAGGGCAGTGGCGCAATCTCAGCTCGCTGCAAGTTCCGCCGCCGGGTTCACACCATTCTCCTGCCTCAGCCTCCCGAGTAGTTGTGACTACAGGCGCCCGCCACCACGCCTGGCTAATTTTTTGTATTTTTAGTAGAGACAGGGTTTCACCATGTAGCCAGGATGGTCTTGATCTCCTGACCTCGTGATCTGCCCATCTTGGCTTCCCAAAGTGCTGGCATTACAGGCGTCAGTCACTGCGCCCGGCCCCGAACAGTTAGTTACCTTTCTAAAGTACAGTGATAATCATGGTGTACCTTCTCACTCCAAACACTTTTACCAGCTCTCTGGGGCTTTTTATTAATAAAGTCCAAATTTCTTAGCATAATGTTCAATGTCCCTCAGGAACTGAAAATACTCTATTCTTTGAAACTCACCTGTCATTTTCTCCTCATACACACCTCACACACAGCTAATGCTCAAGTCGAAACAGACCTCTCTCCTTTCCTTGATTGTATTACGGGCTTTCACACTTTTGGAACTTAGCACATTTCCTCCATCTTCGTCTATTCAAAATCTTATTTCTCCTTTAAGGACTAATTCAAATGTCACCATCTCTAGGAAGCCTTACTGGATTCCTAGGCAAAATAAATTGTCCTCTCCTCAGGGAACATATGACACTGTGTTTACCCCTTTTTACCATGTTTATCCCAATCTGACTTAAATTCATTACGGCAGAATTTTCCATCTCCTTCTAAAGGACAGAGACAGTAGTTAATCCCTCCAAAAATGACCCTGAGTACCCAGCATGGTGCCTTAAACAGCACAGGCATTTTATAAACATTTGTTATATTAAACTGACCAGAACAAAAATTAGGAATTTTCACTAAAAGTTGACTGGATGGAAGACCAAGCTGAGAATCATAATCAAGGACAACTCACAGGGAAGGAACGAATTTGAGTAAATGCTGCCCAGAGGCCCATGAACAAATCTTTTATAAAATAATACAGATGGCCTGATCCATTACTTATCAACATTTTTGTAATGGCACATACTTGTGAAGGGGTTGACTGTGATTGAGAACTGCCACTCTAAATGGAGAAACTACCTCTTTCTCAGCAGTAGGAAGTTAAATGCTGTATTTGAAAGAACTCAATCAGGGATTGACAGATAAACAACACAATTTTAAAAAACTGTATATACACAATATAAAGATTATATATACCATATACTTGTATAAACAAAT
>NW_012106475.1:2426490-2432516 GCF_000951045.1 Mandrillus leucophaeus | reverse complement strand
GCAGCCTCTCACTTACGTGCTCAAGCAGTTCTCCTGCCTCAGACTCCCGAGTAGCTGGGACTACAGGTGCTCACCACCAGGCCCAGCTAATTTTTTTTTTTTTTGAGACAGAGTCTTGCTCTGTCACCTAGGCTGGAGTGCACTGGTGCAATGATAGTTCATTGCAGCCTTCAACACCTGGACTCAAGCAATTGTCCCATCTCAGCGTCTCAAGTGTCTGGGACTACAGGTGTGGACTGCCATGTCCAGCTAAATTTTTTTTATTTTTTGTAGAGATAAGGTCTCATTATATTGCTCAGACTGGTCTCAAATTCCTGGCCTCAAGTGATCCTCCCACCACAGTCTCCCAAAGTGCTGGGATTACAGGCATGAACCATCACACCTGGCCAGATATTATTATATATCTGAGATACTATTTCATTTAAACATGTCTACACACAGAGATATAATGATGTTTTAGTAAAATAAATATTTAGTTCACCTTTTTGCCATAATTCCAAAGGGGGAAAAAAGCCAAAACCAAAACCACCTCTTTAGCCTGATTAGCATTAAGTAATCAAATTCCACTAGCCTGAGCAATATAACGAGACCCTGTGTCTATAAATAATTTTTTAAAAATAGCAGGGCATGGTGGCACTTGTCTATGGTCCCAGTTACTTGGGAGGCTGAGGTGCGAGAATCTTTTGAGCCCAGGAGGTCAAGGTTGCACTGAGCCATGATCGTAGCACCACACTCCAGCCTGTGCAACAGAGTGAGCTCCTGTCTCCAAAAGTGATCAACAACAACTCCCTGTTACTCAGAAATCTGAGACAGACTCACTGCAGTTCTCCTCCTTCTTACCTGGAATAAAAAATGGACTCATACTTCCAGAAGAAAAGCATAATTTTTCAAAATCTCCTCAAAAGAGTCTTGCCCCTCCCCTAAAACTTTTCTGAGTCAACTCTTCCTGAGATGAATCACATTAAGAAATGAATCTCTTAATTGTACCATATAAGCTAAACAGTAAGCCATGACCTCATCACCCTGGATATAATAAAAGGGCAGAAACACTTGGGCATTTCAACAACATCTTAATTCCTGCACTGCTCTGGTTTATTATAAAGCAGGCCTGTGTGCAGGAAGACATTTTTTAAAATGCTTTTATCTTCTTTTTGCATGTTAGCAGATCTCATGGTCTCTTTTCTTTGCAGATGGAAGCCTGAAATGTGCAAAAGCTAGGCAGGCAGACCAGTGTATTTATTTGAGAAATTAAAAAACCCAGTTATGAAAATGACACATGGATTCAAGATGAGCTAGAAGCAGAAGGACCTTAAACTACACAATTACTCCCCACAAGTTCCAGCCAGAATCAAACAAAAAACAGAAATAAACAAAACCTGGAGCTGAACAAATATCTGAATGCCACAGCCAGACTAAAGAAACAATAAGAAACTGGTGTAACTGGGCTTGAGAAGACACAAGGTAGAAGCACAATGCCACATTCCTTAGGTAGCATATCACTTTCTGAGTCTTGATTTACCATGACATCCTTTGTGTGATGACTACTGGTAACATTCTCATTTTGCTAGAAGTAGCACTAGTCGGTCCAATCTACATGTGGATACTCTACAGAGTACATCCCATATGGGCACAAATCTTTATCAACTCTGTATCTGGAATTGATGAGTAAGTGTCCCTAACATAATGGTCCAATGAATTCTTTGAATAATTTTCTGAAAAAGTTAATCTCTCTGTATGGAAAAGAATGTACTTGTGTTACTTCTATAAGTAATCCTAAATATAGATATTTAAACAAGAGTTAACACTTTAGACTGTTAAAATCACAAAATGCATTTAACATGTTTAGGAGGATGGAAATTGCCTCCAACATATCAGAGAGGCAGCAGAATCAACAATATCAGCTAATTCTATAGGCCCAAACCCTGACCCAGAGTGAATATTCTTCCTTTGCATCAGTTCCTAGCCACATAGGTCTCTTCATTCCAAGTGGTTTTAGATGGTGCTGTTACTTGAAAATAGCTGTGAGCATGCTATTTTGCATTCCACTGTTTCTCGCAGTCACAGTGTCTCAATCAATGGGCCCTTCTGTCCTCCATGTCCCAGTTAGGACTCCACCTTAAGACTAGGCTCACAGGAGAGAGTGGCAAAATGGAAAACTTATCTGGAAGCACATAGACCTGGGTTCATAATTCACCCATAATATATTCCATAGAGCTGCATGGATCCCAAAATCTCAGTTTCACCACCTGTGAAAAGGGAATAACCATTTTTATTAGCGATCTGAGACTCAATAGCTATGAAGTAGTGATTTAGAAACGGAGCTAATTCTACAGGCAGACACTTTGGTAAAGATTAGGCATATTTCTCATGAAAACTCTCTGGAAACAGTGGACCAGACTGTCAGAAGTTACCAATGCTCAGAAAGATTCTGTTTCATAATCAGAATGAAATCCCTTTCCATAACTGTCAACATCAAACTTTAGTTTCATGATTGATGTGGGCTTTAAGTTGCTAATATTTAAAAAGGCACTTCACTGACTGTGGCAAACACTTACATTTTCAGCAATCACATTTCTGTAAGAAAGATAGCACAGGAGGAAAAAAACGCCTACTGTAAAAATCTTTTGTACACATACCTTGAAGAGCTCATTTCTAGGAATAGTCTGACACCTTCAGAAGATAAACAGTATTGTCTCAATCAATTACAAAGATTTTAAGGAAGACAATGCCTCTAAACCCTATGCATTGGTGGAGTTATAATTTATTCATATATCATTTAAGAAAAGCATTGAACCAAACACAATACATAAACACATGAAACTTTCCTTCCTTCCATGTATTCAACACTGAAAGGCAGCAAAAGGAAAAGGAGAAAGGAGGTCCAACTTCCCAGGGCCCCCTTCCTGAAAAGAAATTTCCACTTTACTAAGTATGAATGAGAAAAGGCATGTGCATTAGCATAATTTCCAAGACATTTCTGGATTCCCTAAATAGGAAACAGTATATTTGGGATACTTAAAAAAACAAAAACAAACAAACAAACAAAAAAAACTTTGTATTTAACTACAAATTGGTCGGGTTTTCTAGAGAATTGGAGGGATGCTAATGTGAGAAACAGAGATTAAATATTCAAGGCCATAATAATAATATATGAATTTAATGCTATTCTAGGACTTTTTCCATCCAATTTTAAGTACATAAAAATGATTGGCATATAAGGATTCAGGGACAGAAATATTCTTGTTTTTGTTTTCACGATTTACACAATAACCATGAGCAGCCTTATTTTATCTTTGCTGCTGTGTTTGCTGACTTGTCGGTGTTTAGATCAAGTTTTAATATTTGCATCTTTAGCTCACCACACAAAGGCAGCTGGTTCAGAGAGGTGAGGAACAGGGAGGGAGGAGTTGCAGGGCTTATCAGGTTATCCAAAAGGCCTTGTGCTCATCCTTTGTAAACAACAAGACATGTCAGCATCCCTGGCTGCTGTCACTGCTGACAGTCCTCTGAAGACCTAAGTGTTGCATTCTTTAAAGCTGGATTGTGCCCAGTGAGAGAAACGATAGTGTGAGATGAGGAGGACTTCGTGGATATCTGAGTACCTTGGGAAAAGAGGGGAATTGAGGCTTTTCACTCAGCAACCTAATGAAAACTAGACAAATAGTCTTGCATTTAATATATAGTTTTCACCAATTCATGCTTCTTTTGTTAGGAACAATTCTAACCTGCATAGGAAAAAAGATAGATATAAGGAAATAATTTCTCATTGACAAGAGAGCTTCAGGTAAAGCAGTGCTTATGAAAGGACAAGAGACTAAGTTTACATTGGTAAATTTCCATTGCACAACAATTTCATTACTTCAACATCATAGACCCCAAAACTTTATGTGCTTGAACAAGTAATCAAATGCAAAGGATAGAACTAAATAATCCATCTGGGACAGCGAGGACTGTATACAAAACACAAAGAATAAAATAGAAGTCTTTAAGGAATATGAATAAGAAATTGTGGCACAGAAGGGAAGACTTGAAAATAAGTTCCAAAAGCAGTATCTAGTGCTTTAAAGAATAATGAACTTTATATGCTCTGCTTTGAAATCCAAAAAGATATATTTTGAACAAAGATACACTTGTATAAGTTAACAGGATCAATAAAAATCCTAATCCATGTGATTCTTCATTATATCTAACCTCAAACTTTTAAAATGTATAAAATGAATATCAAATTCTTTTCATGGAGACTGATAGCATATGCTGAATTAGAATAAATTTCACATTATAGTATGAAACACTCATAACAGCAACTAGTAATATGCTATATTCAAGACTTCCTTTGTTATGACATTTAAGCTATGGATTTTGAGGTTAATAATGATTCAGGGAAGTAAATTTATTTTCCAGTGTTTCCATTTTCTTCTTCTTAGGATAATTCCCTAAAAGTATTTGCTCCATTAAATGGTCTAAAATGTTTGAGAGGACAAAATGTCTTAGGCCTACTTGTAAAATATTAGGCTCCAAAACTTTGAAAAGGATCATCCTTCCAATATCAAATCCATCCTTGAAATAAGGACCATCTATCTCTAAAACAAGGCCAGGACTTAGCATTCCATTAATCTAACAATATAGTATTTAATTTGGATTTTTACTTGTTTCTATATCATAAACACTATTTGATGATACAGAATAGAATCATAGATTAATCTTCCCAAGTTGGCTTTTTCTTTTATTTTAATCCTCTTTAATCTTCTTGACTGAAGCTACCAGACCATTATCTTACATAGCTATAGGTTAAGAACAGAGCCTGGAAGTCTGTCTGAACCACAGCATGCAGAGAACAATGTAGAAAAAAAAATGGCAAATTTCTGGAAACTAAATAAAAAGTCACTCTTGTGTTCCTAATTTTTCTATGAGCAGAAAAGCAAAAGACCCAGTGGCATGGCCCAGGCAGATACTACCAAGCAGCTTTCCAAAGAGCAAATGGTAAAAATGAAATGAAAAAGATTTGCCTGTCATGGGAGTTGGTCAATAAAATGCAACAGTGTTTATTACAACATTTAAAGTCTGTGATTAAGAACACCAAAAGGCCTAAACTAGAAAGGTTTTCAGCCTGTAATTTCCCTGCAGCCCTGGCCTGTACTTCCTTATGAGTTAGCTCAGCGGGGCTTTTTTTCCATGTCCATCATCAGCTTGTAATTATTGCCATTCTCAAAGCTATGCCAGATGGGTCTTTAGAAGCAGGCATGCAGCTTGTTTATGAGAGAAAGAGCTGTAATATTACTCTACACAGAGACATATCTGGTCCTACTCAAAGAGCCCTGCTCCTCCCTCCCCTCCTCCCCCAGATCTCCCCTACTACCATTCTCTCTGCCTTCCCTAGACATCCTCTCATTTTCAGCTCCCTGTCCCAGCTGAATGGCCTGGTGACGGGCTGGGACCATGGGGGCCAAGAGATAGCTATATCTTAAAGCACATGGCCTAATCAACACCTTTCATCATTCACATATGAAAATGAGGTGACACCCAGGGAAAAACAAACTGTGGACTCTTTCCCCTACATAATGTTGTGCAGAGGCTTATTTAAAACACAACAGCTGAGCATCTACCTTTCAGAATACAGATCTGCAGAGATGCCAAAATGATGCCTTCCATTTCGCTTTTCTGAAAATTCCTCATTGGCTGGAAGTGAAATTCCCGGCAAGATTCTCCCTTTGCCTGGTAGGAAGGATAAACATTTGTAAGAAGGTTGAGGTCAAGGAGCTGTGCAAAGCAACACAGGGAAAGGCAAGAGCGCCTAAGCCGGGTTCATCTGGTGATAGGCCCTGGGGTGTTAGGTATCCCAGAGGGCCAAGCAGAGCTTCAATCAGCGGTTAATGAGGCAAGACCTGCAACAGATAGCCACTTTTAACTTACAAAAGCTTTTAGATGTCTCTGTTTACTTTGATCCATTTCAGTTAATTTGAGCCTGGTTAGGGTGCATTTTCCTTTTTTTTTCTTTTTTCCTAGATAAACCCCCTGCTCCCACCCCA
>NW_012106475.1:2402543-2425555 GCF_000951045.1 Mandrillus leucophaeus | reverse complement strand
TGGTGCGATCTCAGCTCACTGCAATCTCTGCCTCCCGCGTTCAAGCGATTCTTCTGCCTCAGCCTCCGGAGTAGCTGGGACTACAGGCTCCCGCCACTACGCCCGGCTAATTTTTGTATTTTTAGTAGAGATGGGTTTCACCGTATTGGCCAGGCCAGTCTCGAATTCCTGACCTAGTGATCCCTCTGCCTCAGCCTCCCAAAGTGCTGAGTTTACAGGCGTGAGCCACCGAGCCTGGCAAGTTTTTCTTTGTAAAAAATACATAAATACGTGTGTGTGTGTATATATATATACACACACATATATAATATTTGAGACAAATTTGTATATTTATAAAGTCCCTGGGTCATTTTGCTGGTAAAATTAATTTCACAAATACACATGGACAGGTTTGGTTTGACATATATATTCCTCAAAAATAAACTTTTTTCAAATGAACCATATTCCTATTTTCCACTCCCTACCCCTGCCCTGTCTTCTACATTTCCAGGCAGTATGATGAAGATACGTAATAGAAGGAACAGGATGAAATCCTTCTGCACTTCTACTCTTAAATAAATTGGAACTACTTTAAAGTGTTCTCTTTGAAATCCTGTCTACTGAAGACCCTGGGGAACCATCAAGGAACTAAAGTTAGGAAACCTAATTTCTGCTTTGGGTCCTTTTTCTTGGGAAAGGGAAATACTAAGTACCCAACCTTCCAGGAAGGGTTCCAGACACTAACCATGCCTTATCTGTAGCCCTCACATTAAGGTCTCTGTAGTAACAGTTTACGTTTATTTTGCTCTTTATCAAGTCTCGAAAATGAAAGTAAAGTTGGTTTACCACTTAAGAATACTAAATTCTTTGGTTAAAGGGCATTAAATTCAGAGAAAAGTCCAGATGTCTTCAACTATAACAATAATGGTAGCAGTTAATATTATAATAGTAGCTGCTAATAACAGTAATAGTAACAGCTAATATTTATTCAATGCTTATTAAGGGACAACTGTGCTAAATACTTTAGGATTCTGCATAATTTGTAGTGTTTAACATACAAGCTTACTAAATTTTTCAGTTAATGATGGTGGCAGTTGCTAAGCTGTAGGCCAAGTTATTCCTTTCATTCACAGTCTAGGGAGAGATGACACGGGCATGTTGAGTCACTCAAAACAGGCTCAAACCACCCTAAGGAGTTTGTCTGATGAAAGGTTTTCCTTTCCTTCAAAGCCACTTTCTGTGTCACATGACCTATATCACTCCAAAGATAATAACACTTCATGTTTCCAGAACACTTTTATCCAAAGATCTCAAAGCATTTTCAAATGTTAATTAAACCTTCACCATCCTGGAAGATAGCAATGCCAATCTCACTGTTTAAATACTGTATTCCAGAACACAAGTTGTTCTAATCATTGAAAGGGAAATGGAGGCCTCTCTAAGCAAATCCATTATGCAAGCCACTACCCAAACACTTATGGCACCCAAGATTCTCCTGTGTTTCCTAGGAAACCACTGCAGCATCTTGATTCTAAATTGTCCCCTATTCCCATTGATTGTTTCTGCTGAAAGAAACAAATGCAAAAAAAAAGTGGGTTGGACAGGAGGGAAGCAGAAAAAGACTTTCGAATAGTTCCCACTTTACTCAGGGATAGAAATGTAGGTAGAATGATATGCAATATATTTCTGCAAATATATTAGTTCTCTCATCAAACAACTAAGCACTTTTGCTATATGCTTTTTCAGTCATTGTGATGACCACATGGGGAAAAAATAGCCAGTTTTTCCCATGACTAGATGTGACTGTTCAGACTGCAGTTTACCTGTCCGCCTATTTAACAGACATCAAGAACTTACTCTCATAGAGAGCAGTCAGATTTTAGTCAGTTTGTATATCCTTTTAGTCTAGATAAAGGAAGACCATGTGACAACAAAAGCCCTGGAAGATCTTTTCCTGCCTTCTTTCCAGCTTCCTCTCTCTCCACTGTGACACGCTGGCTTTTTCTCCATCCTTTTAATGGGCCAATCATTTTTTCTACCCCAGCGTCTATACACAGGGTTTTCCCTCTGCATGGAAGGTTTTATCCCTATTCTTAATGAAACTCCTACTCTTCATTCTCAGATCAAAGGTCACTTCTTCAGAGAGGCTTACCTGATTCCCATATCAAAATTAGCTTCTTTCTATTATTTTCTCTCATGGCAGACTGTTTTGGTTCTTATAATTCATGAGATTTTCTTTTAACATCTCCCTTCCAGACTATAAGCTCCAAGAGAACAAGGATGGTGTCTATTCTGTTCCCACTGTATAGCCTGTATCTGGCCCTTTGGACTCCCTCAAAACCAATTCATTGAATAAAGGAATGAGTGAATCAATCTTTTAACCTGGTTTCAAATCACATTTTTCTTTTGAAGTGATATTACAGGGTGAAGAGGACAAAAGAGAAATTGACCTCAGAAGTTTGGTTGTAATCATTTAAGGTCTTAACTTAGGTCTATGAATACTGAGAATAACAAACAGTCCTTGAATGATTTCAGTAAATATGATTTTTGCTAAATATTAAGCCTGTGAACTAAGTGTTTTATCTACATTATCTCACTTATCCCTCACAACAACCTGAAGAGGTAGACGCCACTACTGTCCCCATTTTGTGATCATGAAGACTAAGTAAGCAATTTGCCCATGTTTCTGAGACTCCTCCTTTGTTTATTCATTTATTAAGCCCTCACTATTTGTCAGGCAGTACAGTGGGTAGAGCAATGGGAAAGACAGGCATGGCATTCTTCTTGGAGCTTTTGTCTTGAATCCTCCACAGCAATAGCACAGTGCATTCTGGCAAGTAATTAGTGCTCAATAAATACTTAAAACGGTGTAAACCAAGTTTAAAAAAAAAAAAAGACTGAAGCACTGTGATTGAATCCCTTCAGAGTTTGAGTTTTCACAATGATGCTACAATCCTGGTGTTTATTACATGACTTGCCTGGAGAGTTTGTGGTTTGGCATACACTCTATAAAGGCATGACGTGCTGAAAGAGTCATAAGTCACTCCAATATTCTAATAAAAAATACAGTGATCATGATAACAAGAGTTTTCATTAATGGCACCACAGAGCAGCCGAAACGGTCCTTCTAAAACACAAATCAGATAATGTTTCTTCCATGATGTACAACCTTTAAGCGTTTCCCATTGGCCTTACTATAAAATCCAAATTCCCCATCTCCATAACGTGGATTACAAGAACTTGATTCTGTTTCTGGAATCATGTCCCTCCTCCACTGACTTCAATTACACATTCCAGACTTCATAAAAACCCTTTCTCTCCTCCAATACTTGTAGGCCTTGAACATGCCATTTCATCTTTTAGTAACATATTCCCTGCATCCTCACCATAATTACAATTCTTTTCCCATGTTGAGGAGAGGGTTTATTTGTGTGCAGGATTTTTGTTGGGAAGTGCTCTTCAGAACAACATCTGTAAAGAAGAAGGGAAGCAGGATGGGGCAGAGGGAAATGTTAAACTGCCATGGAGGTGCAACTGAGACCTCAGCCGAACGCATGGCCCTTCGGAATTGTCCTAATTGAGGCAAGGAGGTAGCCCTTTTACCCCACCTGTCCCTAGAGATGAGATAACCTTGAGCAAGGCTGCCTCCTTCAGCAAAAGGCAATTCCTGGATAGGACTTCAGCTAAGAGCTGTCAAAGGCAAGACTACTGCCACCTGAGGGATAAGTGGCCCTGTCCTTAAAGAGGTATGTGGTGGTACACCACAACATCCACTACAGTCTCGTTACCTCTAGTCATCTTTCAGGTCTCAACTTAGAGGTCCCTTCCTCTAGAAAGCTTCCCTTGATTCCCTAAGCCTAGGAGAGGAGCTCCTCCTAAGTGCTCCCAAGTACCCACTGCTTCCCCATCATGGCATGCTTCATTTTATATAGTAATCATCTGTTTGAATTCCCTCAGGAAATTATAAACTACATGATTAACATCCTATCTATTAATACATAGATGTGAACAACTTAAAGAATGAGTGAAAAATTAACAATTCTATTTTGATTTTTAAAAATTACTCACAAACACCAAAAATGTCTGGATGACCATTCACCAAAATATTGTTAATTCTTATCTCTTGGTAACAGGATTATGTTTGATTTTTATTTTCTTCATTATACCTTTTGGTATATCTAAATTTTTATAAGCACATTTGATTTTTGTAATTTAAAGAATGTATACAGTAATCATTTTGAAGAAAAAAATAAACATAACCCTTACTAGAATAATAACTACCATCAATACTCACCATACTAAGTTATTATTTTGTACTATAATTTATAGTTCATCATGCAATTCATCAGAAACAATTTGACATAAATATTCTGTTTAATCTGGACAAAATTTCAACAAGAAAGGCAGGTATGGTATTCTGATTCCTACTGGATTGCAAAATAAAGCCAATCCCTTCAATCAGAGTGAGTTAGTGTATCCCCACAGCCTAGAAATTCAGAGTCTAACATGAGTATTTCTCCAACATGTTCATTTTTAATGAGGTCTTTCCAGGCTTTAAAGAAAATAGTTATATAGAAAGAACATATGGATGCTGTCCCACTCTATCTACCTAGGGCTTGCTGTCTACACTCCCTGTTCTCACTTTTCTCAATCTCCCCATTCTTATTAATAAAAGACAGTGTGATGTCTCTCCCTGTCTTTATTTTGATCATTTGTTTGCACAAGCCTAATCTACAAGGCCTGCTAGATTTGAAAGCCCTGTTTTCCCCTCACATCTCATGTCACCCCTTCTTTTCTATGATGATAACATTTCACGTATGTATAGCACTTTCCAGAAGGCTTCCCCAT
This sequence comes from Mandrillus leucophaeus, assembly GCF_000951045.1. Classification (NCBI taxonomy): domain Eukaryota; kingdom Metazoa; phylum Chordata; class Mammalia; order Primates; family Cercopithecidae; genus Mandrillus; species Mandrillus leucophaeus. The sequence continues at coordinate 2,420,728 of NW_012106475.1, read as the reverse complement.
ATATCACCTCACTGCATCCTCCTGACAAAGCTTTGAGGTCTGCACATCAGATAGTATTACTCCCATTTTAGAGATAAGGAAACCAAAACACAGAGAGGGTATGTGACTTGCCAAAAATCACAGTTAGTTACTGATAAAGACAGGACTAGAATCCGGGGACTTACAGAAAAGCTCAGAACCCTCTGTGTTTTTACTTTGATCTTATAGTCTAGCATACAGCCCACTGATAGGGTCCTACAGGACCTAAAACCGATTACAAACAAAACTGATGAAAGCAAGATTGTGGGTTCAATCTCTGGGTAGGCCTGCTATGATCTTTGCATTGGAGTGGTTTAACGTATGCAATAGACCTACAGATGCAAGGTCTAAGTTACAAAGGGACTAGTTGAGAGTGTGTAGATGATTCAGCTCAATTCCATCACAACAGTAAGTTAAATAATTTGGTTACCTATTCTTTTAAGGCTATATAAATACATACACATAAATATATAAAATAATAATTTCTCTAAATACACTGTAAGAATCTATATTTCTATAATTGTCAGTTTCTGTATCTTTCTCTCAAGTTTTCCCAGGATAGTGTCAATTTGTGCCTATTGTCCTGGCACAACTATTAATGGCTTTTCATTTCACTCTCAAAAATGTCCCAGTGTGTAAGATAATTTATATAGTCATCCTTATATACACCTTAGAGAGAACAAATGAGCGATTTTAGTAGACACTGAACAGTATCGACTTTCAAAGTGGCATGCCCCAAATGTTGTAAGAAGGGTTACTGTTATTGAAATACACTGTTGGAAAGATTCCCAGTGTTAAATGGCCTTTGCTAAAGACAGAGTAGGACACATATTCCTTTGTGTTATATTGGACTTACGTTTTAAAATGTAGTGAAATTCTGGCTAGCTTCAATCCATTTACTAAATGGTTTGGGTTTTTCTGCACTTCATCCCCTCACCTGATATTATATCTTTGTCTCATTGCTTATCAGAAGTGTTCCTTTCCACATTCATTTTTTTAAATGAGAAGAAACAAATTAGAATTCACATTGTTTTGGCTTAAAATTATAGTGCCTGCTACATTTCCCAAGGGAATCCTGCCAAGACAACGGCCTCAAACAATAGCTATATGCCAAGGTTTTCATGGTAATTCCAGCTCGCACATTTTGAGCTTGTGCAAGTCTTTTTCCCCCGTCTATAATATGGGGAGACTATCTGCTCATTGGTTGCTAAAAAAAGAAAAGAAAAGAAAAGAAAAACCATAGATGATGTTACGACTTACCCAACTAATGAACTGTTACATTTGGTACTCCTTAGAAGTCCCAGTACTGCTTCAACATACAGTTCGGGTCCTTGTGGGAAACTTACAACCTTGTTACTGGAGGACATACAAGATAGCACATAATTAAACATCAAGAATGTACATTCCAAAAACAGTATGTGTTAGCATAAGAAGAAAGTAGTATAAGTAATAGTCAGAGTAGGTCAATATTAATACATTCCCCAGGGAAACCCCCAAACTACCTCAAGAAAAGTCTTTGACGGGTGTACAGTCATGTGTCTAAGATCCCCAGCAATTCCTAATTGGTGTTCAGCCAAATTTTTTCAGATTTTGATGTAGACCCTAAGTGACTCTGTCAGGCATTTCATGGGGGTCCAACTTTTTAAATCAATCCAATTCATTCATCTGAGCAAGGAAAATGGAAAAATTCATATTCTGTTGAGAGATTCTTTGATCCTCTTTACAAAGATCTGTCTTATCCTATTATTGTAATAAAATCAGACTGCTGTTTTTCTGAACAGTGTGTATGTATGTAGGTATATACGTATGTATAACGGTAGTGTCTAGAAGACATAAGTAAATGTATCTCCAATGCGTATCCCAGTAGAAAACAGATAAAAAGAGACAGTAACCTCAGGTTCTTTGAAGCAAGAATTTAGCTATTCAGTGACAATGCGTCTCCTTTATGATCATTAATTATCCCGTATTTACTGAACACTGACTGGCTTCCTAGACTGAGCACTCTGATGAAGATCTTTGCTCTACAGGAGTACCTGAACTGGGAAAGTGACTATGATACGGCATCTCTACATAAGGAGAGAAGAGACCCAACACTTGCCAAAGACCCATTCTAGCCAGACACTGGAATAGGATCTTTATACATGCTAGTTCTTAGATGATCTCCCCAGTAAGCCCCGTTTTACACATGAAGAAACAAAAGCTCAGAAAAAAATATTATGTCAAAGTTTGCAAAGTAGTAAAGTAGGACTCAAAGCAGGGTTTCAAGATTTCAAAGCCTCTGCTTCTTTTTTTTTTTTTTTTTTTTTTTTTTTTTTTTTTTTTACCATCCCACTTTTCCTTTGCTCTCATTCTAACTGAGTATGCTGCTAGTTGGCACTGCTGAACAAAGGTATCTGATATCTGGATGTTTTTCCACCAGGATCCTTGCAGCAGAAGATGTCTTAACTTCAGTGCAACAAAACCCCGTGATAACATCAGATTTTGCCGGAATGGAGTTACACCCTGGCTGTCATACAGATACCCAGGCCTCCAACAACAGTGAGTACACTATCATGTCACATTCCCTCAATAGCTCCAGGACAGTGGAGGAAAGTAGTGGCAAGAATAATCTGAAATAATAGAGGATTTTTAAAAAATACTTTGTATCTGGCCTTTGAATTAGTTATGTAATTATTCGAGTTCCAAATCACATTTTTCAAACATTCAGTTACAGTTTTCTGCAGTTTCTGGGACAATGTTAGCTGGGTATTAGAGCAAGTCAGCCAAGGAAACACTGGACAGCTGAGCAGCTTAATTCAAGGCCCCACTTCCATGATGCCAGCGTGCTGGTGGCTTTAGATAGTCCACTCACTTATCTGGTCCTCAGCTTCCTCAAGAATAAAATGACGGATTTGAACAATCAGATTTATTTATTTATTCAATAGATTTTTATTATTAGGTATCAATACACAGGCCTGCCCTCATAATATTTATAGTCTGGTGGAGGAGACAGAAAACACAACCAACAATTTCAATGGAGTGTGATCAGTGCTATAAAATAGTAAATAGGAGATGCCATAGCAGTCCCTAGTAAGAGCTTCTGATCCATTCTGAAGGGCACAGGTGGAGGGTATACAGTAGAGGGAGTGACATCTAATGCACAGCCATAAAGAACCTATAGGAGTTAGATTCTCAGAGGGTAGTGTGGGGACGGAGAACAGCACCCAACGCGATTGCACAGCCCAGGCAGAGGCCTGGAAGGTAACTATCACAGCCTCTTGTGAAAGCACAGGTAGTTTAGCACATCTGGTTTCTGAAAAGTGAGTGGGGACAGAGGAAATGGAAAGGGAGATAGAGGCAAGACCCGTCATCAGGGGCCTTAGATATCAGCAAAAGGACTTTGGACTTTGTTCATTCCTCAGGAACTGTTTGTTGACCTTACTATGTGCGAGGCATTTTTCTAGGCTCTGGAGTTACCAGAATAGTAAACAAGAGAAATAGGTTTCTGCTTTACAAAGCAAAATGCGAATCCATTCAAGGGTTTAAAGCAGGGAAATGATATGATTGGGTTTGAGTTTAGAAAGACCACATTGGCTGCAGCATTGGAATGGCTAGGACAAGAATAAGTCTCTTTCAGCCATAAAACTGACTCCATGATTTAAAACTCAGGATACACCAAATTATAGAAGCCCCATGTTAACATTATTCATGATAAATACATAACTGTATTCTTTTTCTCTTATATAATCTCTCTGGTTTACATATTTATTTGCAAATATTCTATAAATCAAGAGGGTCCTTTCAGTTGTCACACATTGTATGTTCAGACACCAGAACATTAATTGACAGGGAAGGAAGGACAGTCAATATGTGTTGAACACAGAATGTACTGAGGGGCAGGGGAAGTATTAGAAATGAATAATGTCCAGTTTACAGATAAGGAATACTAAGCTCCAAATTCAGTAACTCTGAATGTCACTCAATGAGAACAGAGTAAAACCAAAATTCAGATCTGATTTGATGGTTTGTATATTTATTTGCTGTACATCAAAGCCCATACTGTTTAATGTCTACAAAATATAATTATAACATAATCACCATTTTTCTGAGCTCTTAGAAGACTAGTAAAAAAATGCAGAAGTAGAGGATTACAATATAATATGTTAAATGCTCACTAGGTATCAGCTAGTTGACTCATACCAGTTCTTTCTCATGTGAGCATGTCATATCTTCAATAAATTGCAGAACTCCTGATGTTACAAGACCACATCAATCTCAAAATCCTGCTGAGAGTTTACAGAATACAGAACTCAAAACTTCTTCACCAAATACATAGAGCAAGAGTTTCAGGTAAGGAGGAAGTAGTGTTTTCCTTGGAGCGGAAATGCACAGGCGGTGAGGAGAGAGTCAAAACTTGAAAAGTGCTTCATACTTCTTAGAAAGTTGTTTTCCGGTACAAAAAAAAAAAAAAAATCCTTTTCAAGTCAAAGAAACTCCCGGAGCTTCCTGAAAATAAACCAAATATATATAATCAAAACCACTTCAGGCCTCAGAGCCCATTCCTGCTCCGCTCACTTAAGTGTTTCCTCTCCTCCCGGTGGGTTGACTTCCGTCTCTTTCCTGAGGAATCCCAGCTCAAACTCAGTGAAGCTCAGGGTTTACAAGACATCCAGGAGGCCGGCAGCTTCCACATACTTCCTGGTCCCCGTCTGGACCTGGAAGGACCACCCCGAGTCCTTCCAGAGCTAAGCTCCCTTACAGGACACACGGGAGGTGGGGTATTTTTTTCCAAAGTCCCTGAAGGTGAAAGTTGTTTATCTGCAAGTCAAGACACCTGCTGTACTTAACTATAGTTGTTGAGTGCAGCAAGGACTGAACATCTTGTTCATTTCTTTGTTTTTGTTGGAAGCACAAGGATTCAGCCATAGCTGGTCATGCACAGGTGTAGTCAACTTTGCTGATTATCTACTGATAATTTCTTTCCTTTTTTTTTTTTAATACTCTTAACTTTTATTTTAGATTCAGGGGGTACACGTGCAGATTTGTTACATAAGTACATTTTGTGATGCTGAGGTTTGGGAGGATCCCATCATCCAGGCAGTGAGCATAGTATCCAATAGTTAGTTTTTCAATCCTTGCTCCCCTCCCTCCCCACTCTAGTAATCCCCAGTTTCTATTGTTGCCATCTTTATGTCCAAGTGCATCCAATGTTTAACTCCCACTTATAAGTGAGAACATGCAGTATTTGGTTTTCTGTTCCTGCATTAATATATTATATTATAATTATATAATATATTAGCATAACAGCTTCCAGTTGCATCTATGTTACTTGAAAGGACATGATTTCATTCTTTTTATGGCTACATAGTATTCCACAATGTATATATAACACATTTTATTTATCCAGTCCTCTGTTGATGGGCACCTAGATTGACTCCATGTCTTCGCTATTGTGAATAATGCTGTGAGGAACATACAAGCACATGTTGTCTTCTTAGTAGAACAATTTATTTTCTTTTGAATATATACCCAGTCATGGGATTGCTGAGTCAAATGATAGTTCTGTTTTAACTTCTCTGAGAAATCTCCAAACTGCTTTCCATAGTCTACCCAGAATTTCTAATCCTGGATTTTCTCTGGGCAATCCATACACTATATGTAGCCTGTGCTTCATTAAACTAGTCATACTAATTCCATTCTCCTTGCTAGGAACTGGTTTTGCAATGAATATTAGATGCAATTCTGACCAATGAGATGAGAAAAGTCTGCTGGGGGTTGGGGGAGTAGTGAGGGAAAGTCCTTACTCATAGAGACATCTAGGAGGAGGCAGCCTCTTCTTTCTCTATGTCAGACAACAGTAAACATCATAATGCTCTTGCAACCTCGAAGGGAATTTGAGGATAGAATTAAAAAGCTGAAGGTGGCAGAGAAAAAAAAAATGGGAAGAACCAGGATCTGTGACTTATCAACTCTGGAGCTGCCTGACTACAGGGCCTCCTCTAATGGAAAATGAGAAGATTTCTCACTGTTTAAGTCCTTTTGAGTTAGGCTTTCCTTGTCCTTGAAAATCTCCAAGTATACTGGAGAACCAATGAGTAGGACAACAAGTGGAACAGCTCTCTTGTTAATGTGAAATATCAAGAAGCTAAGCATAAAAAGATTTAACAAAATAGAAAGCTTTAGTCGGCAAGGCAATAGCAATTCTGGATGCAATATAATGTCTATCACTTGAGTTTGTCTTCTGGTTGAGCCACCTATTGCATTTGGGGACCATGATTAAATATTGAAAGAACAATTCATTCTTTAAATTCAATAAGAAGCATCCCAACCCTTAAGGACTCCCTCTGACAGAGTAAATTGTACAGGAGGACTCTTTCTTAGTCTAAAATCAAACATTGTGCAGCTTCGGCAGTTCTAGAGCTCCACTGCTTCTTCTGCAGTGGGATACTGATGCTCAGCAGATAACCCATCAGAGGGTGTGAGGGTGAGAGCAGCGGTGGTGTCCATGCAACCTGCAGCACTTGGTGGAGCAGTACAAGTTCTCCATCCCAATCCTGTGACAGACATGCCGTCCAGCAGTGCAGTACCACTATCTGTGGTACTGAGTGACCACAGTGTTCAGAGTCTCACAGCACTACCTGTCAAAGTGGATGGGGCTGGACTGCAACCATGTGTGAGGACTTCCCTAGGGATTCCCAGAGATACTTAGGGGAATATCGCTAGGAGATGGGAGCAACACCCCCTGCACCAACAGGTGGGAGCAAAAGCAAAGGAAATTTGAGCGATTGCTGTTTCTGTCACCTCATCCATCTCAAAGGTGGCTAAAAGAAAGTAACTGTGAAGAAAGCAAGCCTTGGTAGCCCATTAGGAAGGGAGCTAGCATAATACGGTCATGCATCATTTGATGACAGGGATATGTTCTGAGAAATGTATCACTATGGTATTTTGTCACTGTGTGAACATCATAGAGTGCACTTACACAAACCTAGATGGTGTAGCCTACTATACACCTAGTCCACATTGTGTGGTCTTGCTCCTAGGTTACAGACCTGTGCAGCACATTACTGTGCTGAATGCCATAGGCAATTATAACACAATGGTAAGTATTTGTGTATCTAAATGCATCCAAACATAGAAAAGATACAGTAAAAATATGGAGTAAAAGATTAAAAAATGATGCTTCTGCATAGGGACACTTACCATGAGTAGCTTGTAGGACCGGATGTTGCTCTAGGTGAGTCAGGAAGTGAGTGGTGAGTGAATGTGAAGGCCTAGGACATTACTGTACACTACCATAGACTATCAACACTGTGGACTTAGGCTGCACTAAATTTACTTAAAATTTTTCTCTTTTCGATAATAAACTAGCTCACTGTAACTGTTTAAATTTATAAACTTTTAAATTTAATTTTTTGACTCTTATGGTAACACTTAGCTTAAAACATTGTACAGTTGCATAAAAGTAATTTCTTTCTTTATATCCCTATTCCATAAGCTTTTTTCTATTAAATTTGTTTTATTACTTTTAAAATTTGCTTGTTAAAAACTAAGACACAAACACATACATTAGCTTAGGCCTATACAAGATCAGATTATCAGGATATCACTATGCAATAGGAATTTTTCAGCTTCATTCTGATCTTTGGGACCGCCGCCATAGGCGCGGTCCGTCATTGACAGAAACGTCATTATGTGGCACATGGCTGTATTTTAATGGAAGTTCCTGCAAAGTAATACGTCAGTAGTTTAGACAAAGCATGCAGTTGCCCTTTTTGAGTAATTTTGCTTTGAGTCTATCCAAGGCAGGATCATAAGTAACCAGGGAAACAGATGAGAATAACTTGTTGGGAGGACACGAGTCTATTAATCAGTCTTAAAATAATTCTGGTGATAGAAACCATCACCTGAAACTGTACTTAACATTTTAAATCAGATAAACTACATAGGCAGGAATTACTAAGATTCAATCATAGAGGATTTGAAGTAGTAGAAATTTAGGACAATTGACCCAGGGCTGTAAAACTGGGAGAATGAAACCTCCCCAGATTCATGTGGAATCCGTGCTGAAACAATATCCTGAGTGACTGTGTTCCCAAATCTGCTGTCATTGTTGGTTCTAACCCAGGTAAAGTAGGCTGTGTGTGTGTGTGTGTGTGTGTGTGTGTGTGTGTGTGGTCAAAGACCCAAGGTCATGGTAAGGAGCACACCAGCTCTCTTACTTGGCCTTCATGGACCAAAAGAGAAACTGGGAGATCCAAACCCATATGCCTAAACCTGGAATACAGAGGGCTATTTTTACCCAGGCAAAAATGTAATGATCAGAGCAAAGAGGAAGCAATGTGAAGCATCAAGATGAGACTTCAAGATGATCTGAGATGACAAAATAATTAGTGGCAGAATTAGGGGAAATAGGGGAACTGGCCAGGCCTGAATTCCCCTAGCTGGGAATCTAAGACAGGCAAATCACTTGAGGTCAGGATTTCAAGACCAGCCTGGCCAACATGGTGAAACCACACCTCTATTAGGAATACAAAATTACCTGGGCATGGTGGTGTGTGCCTGTAATCCCAGCTACTTGGGAGGCCCAGGAGAGAGCGTCACTTGAACCCAGGAGGTGGAGGTTACAGTGAGCTGATAATGATGCCACTGCACTCCAACCTGGGTGACAGAGCAAGACTCTGTCTCAAAAAAACAAAAAAAAAAAAGAATTAGGGAAGCTTTTACCCTCTTAAATCTCAAAATTAAATAAATAAATCTCGCACTTTGTGGCAGTCAGTAAAGGGTTGAAGTAAATGGAAAATGGTTCCTTTGGCCATAATGAGAATGTTCATTCTGAAAAGGTAAGTAAGGAGGCACTAATTATGACATGGTTTAGAGCAAGGTTCTATATATATATATATATACATGAGTTTTAAAAGGGGATGGAGGTTCCTTAAAATACATACAGTTATCGCCAAAGGAATGTTCTAGTTCCTGTGATTGGCTTGGGGAGGGGGTGAGGCTTATACCATGGTTAGGTTCCAGAAGCTTAATCAGGCAGGACATTACAGTCCAGGGGGCCAAGAAGCAGAGACTGAGTGAAAATACAGAACCACATTCAAGAGAGCATGTGGGGATCAACCAGGAGAATCCAGTCCAACCCAAGATCAAGGGGCTGGCTCCAAGCCAAGAAGAGGAAAAGAAGCCAGGAGAGTGAAAGAAGGAAAGGAGGAAAGACTGGACTGAAGTCAGAGAGTTAGAGAGCTTATTGTATACAAGATCAGGTGCCTTAAGGGCTCTCATATTGGGCTCCAGCCACACAGGTTTGAATAGTCAACCTGGCTTGAAGGAACATATAGGAGTGAAAATGAATGATCCAAGGAAAAATAAATGCCAGAAAAACTCTATCTCCACTCTCAGCTATCTCAACCATCAGTCTCATTTCTCACACACTCATAAACAAATTTGTTTGTGAGATGCCTGTCCACATTTGGGAATCATTTGGGAATACTTTTTTTTTTTTTTTAAGAGATAGTTCACTGCAGCCTCTAGCTCCTGGGCTCAAGGGATCCTTCCACCTCAGCCCCCCAAGTAGCTGGGCCTACAGGCACACGCCACCATGTCTGACTAATTTTAAATTTTTCTGTAGAGACAGAATCTCGCTATGTTGCCCAGGCAGGTCTGGAACTCCTGGGCTCAAGAAATCCTCCACCTCAGTCTCCCAATGTGCTGGGATTGTAGGCGTGAGTCATCATGCCTGACCACAAATATAGTTTAAAAAACATAATTTCTGACAGAGTTTCAAAGAAGTTGTAGGAGAGATCCAATAGAAGGAAAAAAAATGATCACTTTCAGTAAGGAAGAGAAAGGAAGAAAATATGCTAATATTTTTGGTGATCTACTATGTGCCACTCATGGATTCTCACCACAGCCCTGAATATTTTTATCCCCAGTCTTTTTATGAAGAAACCAAGACTCAGAAAAATCTGTCCCTAGGTAATACAGCAGAGACAGATACAGGACCAGATATGACTCCAAAGCTTCCTCTTGGGAGAATTAGCGAAGTTTTAAGGTGGAAATTGCATGTGGTCTGAAGCTTGCAAGACGGCTAAGAGAAGCTAAAAGGGAGTTGCCAAAAGTGAGCAAATGAAGAAAGACAGAAAATGCAAATATGGTTTAAGAATGCATGGTACTGAATTAATTGGAAAAGGTCGGGGAGAAGTGCAACAAGAAGAGCCACAGAGAAGTGGAAGGATACGTTGTGATCAGAGCCTGGAAATGAGCCCATGTGTCACCCTTGTGCTACCTATGTGTCCTTCAGCTTAGGTCCCCTTAGGTAAATCGTGGCAAGTCAAATTAAAGTTTACGCCTAATTTTCAGTATAGGAATCAAGGCTCCTTAACTTGCACCAGAACATATGCAGGAACTCTTTTAGAGTCAGAAGAAGACTGGAAACAAAGCCTGAATCTGGCAAACATCCAGTGGAGACCTCATTCTTGGGCTTTTATGGCGTGTTTTGTTTTCAAAGAACATTTCAGCTTCTGGAATATCACACTTATTTAAAATTCTATGATCTATAGTGATGAAACTCCTCAGTTCATCCCTGGGGCTCCCAGGCTGTCACATAAACTAGTGTTTTACTTCTAGCTTATACCTTAGAGAGTCTGGAGACTACTGGAGCTTTTCCATGTGTCCCTGTGAGGATCACAGTGTTGCCATCCCTCCGCAGGCTTCCTCTGCAGTCTGTGCCTCTGACCTCTGTGCTCATCTGTTTCCCATGATTCCTACTGGGCCCCAGGGTGGAGCAGTATAACACAGTACAGCATAATTCACTTTTATAGAGCATCCTTCATGCAAGCTATCACAGGGAGCTAATCAAACGCTGACGAGAAAGGGTCTGTCGCAGGGTAAGATTTAAAGGGAGGAACTGATTTAGTGGCTCAGGGGGCAGAAAAGAAATTTCAGATAGATGAGTTAGAAGAAGTGAAAGAACAACCCCCACTGTCATAAACCATGGGTGGAGAGAAGTTACTACATCTGGGGAAAAAGAACATGAAGGAGTAGAGGAATAGCTGGCACCCTGAGACACTACCCATACTCTCCCAACCAAAGCTGATTGGATTTCATTCAGGAGAGCAAGGGGAACATTACAAAGCCTTCAGGTTCAAGGAACAGAAAACCCAACCAAGACAATCTGAACAATAGGAAATATTATTATCTCCCATAACAAGAAGTCCTAAGAGAGAGTGGTTTGATTGATTTAGTGGCCCAACAATGTCATAAAAGTCCCAGACTCTTGCTATCTTTCCACTCTGAAGCCCTCAGTGAGTAGATTTCTCTTCAGATGTGCTATCCCCAGGGTCATAGGATGTCTGGCTCAGTTCCAAGCATCACACTCAGAAACAGGAACATGTAAGTCACAACAATAGGCATCAACAGTAGAAAGAGAGGCTGTTTCTCCTGTGGTTTCTCCACTCCCCTTTTAAGGGCGAGAAAATATTTCCCAGAAGCTCCCAGAAGACTTAGCCCTTTTATCTCTTTGGCCAGGATTGGAACCCAGTCCCTTTCTAAACCATACTTTAGCAAGATGAATAGGATCATCATGTTTGGTTCAGACAAATCAAGATTCACTTCTGAGTCCTGTAGAAGTGTGGGCCGCCCCCCAAAGTCAGGGCTTTGCCCGAAAGGAAGAAGGAAACAGTACTGACTGAAATGCCAGTCCACCATGTCTGCTACAAAGGGATGAAAAATGGACATCATCCATGTTGAACCCGTGGAGAAATAGGATGCATCCAATACATAATTACCTACACAATTTAGATAATTCATTTAGAATTTAGGAAGACCACGGGCCAGGGAAGCTCCTATACTGAGAAGGAAAAGTAGAATTTCTAGGTAGAAGGGCATATTAGGAAGGGAGTTTGGGGACTGGAGGCTGAATTTTGGCCACCTTCTAAAGTGAAATTAAACATATTAAAAGATGGGAGGAAAGTATGTTTAGGATCAAGGACTTTTGCCCTTGGCAGATGAGGCAGAGAAAAAGGAAACTTTACTTCTGAGTTGAAGAATGTAGTGGTAGTCAGTCTTTTGAGAGCAAGAATCTCTCATTTCTGGAGAGGGTGGAGCAGCTGTGAAAGGGAGATATGCAAGAATGCATAGCCAAATATCAATCCAGGGACCTGCATATGCAAACTTCTGCAGAATCCAAGGCAAAGGGTTGTATGAAACCCACAGGAATAGGAGGAAGACACATTTTTGGTAAGTATGGAATCAACCTGAACTTTACGGGTTCTGAGCTTCCCACTGAACCTGAACCTTTTGGGATTTGAGTTCATTCACTCTGGGCAAAATTCACCTTCCCAGTGCTAAAAAAAAAAAAAAAAAAGGCTCTAAAGATTACTGAACACCAACTAGCTCTTGAGAAACCACACAGGGGTGAGTTAAGTGTAAATGAATCACAAACACGCAGATTAAATTTCTCCTCAACTGCACCAGAGTTTAAAGGCCAAGAGAAAAAGCACTTGAGGCGAAATACATTTTGGCTTTTGCAGAACCTAAAACATTTTTAATGAGCTTGAAGTCCTTCAAATAACTTAAAATTCAATGGAGTTCTTTCTCTCAAATTCAGCGTTCAGCCTGGTGACATACATACAGCTGCCTTTCTAGATCTGTTTCACTTTGGAGAAGAAATTGCTTTTGTTCTTTAATATTAACTTCTTGATCCAATGTGATCAAGGACAGCTGAGACAAATGCCGTGACAATGTTTAAATTATTATTCTAGGGGCCTATGCTGCAAACTGTAGAACTCAAACTTCTTTTTTTTTTTTTTTTTTTTGAGATGGAGTCTCGCTCTGTCGCCCAGGCTGGAGTGCAGTGGCTCAATCTCGGCTCACTGCAAGCTCCGCCTCCCGGGTTTATGCCATTCTCCTGCCTCAGCCTCCCGAGTAGCTGGGATTACAGGCACGCGCCACCTCGCCCGGCTAGTTTTTTGTATTTTTTAGTAGAGACGGGGTTTCACCGTGTTAGCCAGAATGGTCTCAATCTCCTGACCTCGTGATCCGCCCATCTCGGCCTCCCAGAGTGCTGGGATTACAGGCTTGAGCCACCGCGCCCAGCCAGAACTCAAAATTCTATACTCAATGTTGGGCAGAAGATTAACAACCCTAAGAAGTATGACATGAAAATAAAGCGATCTCTTTTTAAAAGTTGATATTTCAAATACTAGGGGGTCTATGTCAGGAATTTGTGTGTCATTCAGTCACTTGTGGAAGGTTATTGAGTGTGTACTAGGTAGCAGGTACTACTTATGATGTAAAATGATGTTTCTTTATCAGTTTGCTTCTTACTCTGAACAAACATATTACGCCACTAAGACCGCTATTATCACTTCCTCTTTCCTCCTGTTTAAAGTAGGTGATTATGCCCATTAAGTCTGTTTTCTTTTGTCTTCTATCTCTCACCTTTTAGCAACTCGCATATCAGCCTGCCTGTCTCAGATATACTATACATGCAGTCTTCCTCGTAATAGATGGACATCGAGAAGTTGAAATAGCATTAATTCCTTTACTTCACTAAAATGCCTCTATTTTTTGCCTGGCTACCTCAGAACCTCTTTCTGCCCTCTTTCTGACCTGTTAAGAATAGTATCTAACTAATCTTGGTTTAGTGCTCCCTGATGGTCTGACTTGATCTAAGTGTAAAATTTACAATATTTTAATGAACGTAGAGATTCTGCATCTTTCAGGCAATCATCCATGAATATGATTTCTTGAAACTGAACCTGAGGCAAGTTCTGCATTCAAAGTTACACTCCATTAGGACAGACAGTGCAGAGTCAGTGCTAAACTGTGGTTATGTGATGGTCCTCCCAATAAAGCTCACATAACAATTATAACATAGATCTGTATATATCTAACTTTGGCTGAACACATTTGGTGTCATAGACACTGTGTGCTACATCTCACAAGCACCCAATAAGATAGATACTGTTACTATCTCCATTTTACAAAAAAAGGAGTCTGAATTTCGGAGAAATTAAGGAACTTGACTAAGGTTGCACCACTAAGAAGAGGCAGTTTCAAGAGGCCTGCAGGGACCTGGGCCTGACCTGTTCACTAGCACTTCTCACTGGATGTAGTACAGCAAAGAGGAGGGTATGGAAGTTCTTTGGCTGGGGCAAGAATACAAGAGCTTCAGTTTTTTTCGTTAGCCTTAATTCAGTTATGGGGAAGGAATGATACTTCAGGGGAAAAAACCAAAGTTGTTTTTGTTTTCTCAATTAAATTATATTTTATAAGAATTCCTGATGAAACCGAGGAAAAAAAAAATCTTGCTTATCCTCTCTCCTTCAAACAAATACTGAAAACATTCCTCCTAGTTCCTGACTTGGGGAGGTGGCTTATTTAATTACTATGAGAGTGGTCTGTCTTGGTATAGAAAAAAATTCAGTGACAAATACAGTGGGCTCCTCCTGCTTCAGAACAGACTTCCCTACAGTAGGAGAGACTCACCGCATCTAGTGAAAAAGATCACAGATCTTGGATTTTAATTTGGACTTGTGTTTGGAGAAAGAAACAGGCAAAGAGTATGTGACTGACAAAGAAGAATACAACTGGTGACCCTATTTTCATTGCACAAGTCCTGGGAAATTTTCTCTGGAAGCCAAAATCAAGCATTCCTCTCTTTTATTCTTTTAACAGAAGAGTCAAAATAGTCCATGAATTTCCTCTTCTTTGTTTTAAGCCTCTTCCTTTCTTCTTCCTGTGTCCACCCCTCCATCCCCACCCTATAAAATAAAAGTTTTTTTCCCCTCAGCCAACAAATTTTCTGGTCACCACAACAACAAGCACATTCACAAAGCAAATGAGTTACTTGGAATGTAGCAAGTATCTCATCTGAGTCACAGGAAGAAAAAAGAAAAGTTGGCTGCTGCCAAAATGGAAACACTTTCTGGAAAATTCTTGAAGATATTCCTAAAATCTCAAATTGGGCAAGTGAATGTACCCTAAGAAAAAACTTGGAATTTCCCAAAATATAAACAAGGTGAATTTTTCAATAAGTGTTAAGATGATGGAAATCAATATGCTAATGCCACTACATAAAGGAACATTTTTCTTTTCCTCTTCAGAGGGCAGTGGTGGTCCCAGAATTTCTACATAGAAGGTGCTCATGGCAGACTATCTGGATACTAAGAGAGGTTGGGTACTTGAAGACTACATTAGTCAGGGTTCTCCAGAGAAACAGAACCAACAGAATGGGTAAATGGATTGATTAAGGAACTGGCTCACACAGTTATGGAGGCTGACAAGTCCAAAATCTGCAGAGACAGAGTCCCAGTTCAAAGGCAGTCAGGCAGAGAGAATTCCCTCTTGTTCAGGGGAGGGTCAGTCTTCTGTTCTATTCATGACTTCAACTGATTGGATGAGATCCACCCACATTAGAGAGGGGAATCTGCATTATGAAATCTACTGATCTAAATGTTCATTTCATCCAAAAACACCCTATAGAATCACCCAAAATAAACTTTAATCAAATATCTGGGCACCCTATGGCCCAGTCAAATTCCACAGAAAATTAAGCATCACAAAGATTATCTAGAAGCCCACAGATTTTACTTAGTACACTTATTGGCAGTGCAGGGTCTTAAAGAGTGTTCTAGTGAAGATTATGGTAAAAGAAATAACCCCCAGACACATGCCAGGCCACAGTAGTGAACACTGCTAGTTGTCTACCCACCATCTATTCCTTTTTCCTTTCTGCCTGACAGACCCTGATTTTGATTAGTTAGCCACTAATCCTCTGCACAGCCATGTTACTTTTGCAACATGGTACGGGACTAAGCCCAACCACTCTAAGATAATACTGTCGGCCTTTTCAGGGATATTTCAGGAATAAGCACACAACCAAACTCTGGCTAATAAGATGTGAGGAAAAGTCTGCTTCTTAGGAAATTCTAGAAAGTATTTCTTCACTCCTAAGAAAGTCTCATGTCCCACAAACACTGACCTCAGTAGACGAGTTCCTGCAGCTGTCTTACTACCAACCTGAGGTCACAGCCAGCCCAGGTGGCTGAAGATAGAGATGAAAACAACCTGGGTTCGTGATGACATCATTGAGCCCCTGAAGGAGCACACCCAAGAGACCACCCCACCTCTGGGCTTTCCGTAATGTGAAGCAATAAATCTCCATAGAGTTTAAGTCAGTTAACTCAGGCTACCTGCTGCCAGATGCCAAAAATAACCCAAATGATACATCCCCTCTGTTTTGACATATACACTGGTTTAGAGGCCAGAATAGCTTCAAGATGTCCATCCAGAATTCAGAGATAGGAGCCAAGGAGCCATATCTTATGTAAGCCCTAAGACCTGCTCGTTCATAGAAGACTATTTATGGAATGTTACCCTGCATTTGCATGGAATGCCCATTTTGGTTAAATTTGCTAGAAATGCTCTCCTGCTGACACTGCATCAAAATGTCAAGAACAAAATATACAATCTTGTTATAGAAATAGGGGCTTACTTTCTCCATCAGTTCCAAGCTAAAATGTTTCCTTATCTTTCTGAGATGTTGATCATTCATAAGCCTCATATCTACTTAGGAAAATGCAAAAGGCAAGTTAGAGTCAGTCAAATAGTTGGCTCCTGCATTAAAAGAAAATTAATGCAATGGGGGTGACTGGAGTAATGTTTTTGAAAATACTGAGTGATTTTTAAATTTTTGTATCTACAAAGATGACTTCCCCTTAGCCTAAAGCATTCTCCTGCTACTGTGGTGAAGTACAATTGTTTTGTAAGAAAAATAAGAAGAAATAAAGAATTCAGGCCAGACGCAGTGGCTCACAGCACTTTGGGAGACCAAGGTGGGTGGATCACCTGAGGTCAGGAGTTCGAAACCAGCCTGACCAATATGGTGAAACCCCGTCTCTACTAAAAATACAAAACTTAGCCAGGCATGGTGGCTTGCACCTGTAATCCCAGCTACTTGGGAGGCTCAGGCAGGAGAATCGCTTGCACCCGGGAGGTGGTGGTTGCAGTGAGCTGAGATCATGCCACTGCACTCCAGCCTGGGCAAGACTCTGTCTCGAAAAAAAAAAAAAGAATTCATACTCAACTTTTCGTTTTCAGAATAGGATTCCAAAACAAGGCAATAGGTTTGTAAGTCAGGTTTCATTGAGAGAGGCTTTTTAAAATTAATGCTTTATTATAAAATATTTATAACACGTAGAAAAGAAGACATAATGATAAAGCAAATATCTTTATATCCATCCCCCCAAATAATTCTTAATTTTTTCCAGGGCTTCTTTGGATCTTTTTAAATAAAACATAATAGCTACCTCCCCAAGCCCATTCCTCTCTGCTCTAGTTAGTGGCCCTTCCCCTGAATATTTATATTATTTTACTAAATACGTATATAGTCACAACAATATATGTTACTATTTGTGTGTCTTTAAATATTACATAAATTGTATCATACTGTGTATCTTCAAGTTGCTTTAATTCACTAATCATTATCTCCCTGAGACTAATACAATAGATTATTTAATAGATTGATAGGTGTAGTTATTGTTCATTCATTTTGTCAGTTTTATAACATATTCTATTCATTCTCCTAATTACAGGCGGATTGTTTTTGGTTTTTAATTATTCAAATGATGCTGCAATAAATATTTTTGCCTCTTTGTACATATGTGAGGCAAAATCCTAAGGAATTATATCCAGAACTCCGGATCCAAGTAAAATGAAAGAATTCCACAAGGATCAAAGTTTTTGCATTGTGTTTATTAGGGAAATATTTGTGAATAGAGAGTGGTCAGGGCATTTCCAATAATTAAAAATGAACTACAAGCACCAAGATATCATATTTGATAAACATGTTTTGACACTTTAACATCCTTTGATATTTAGACTGAATCATATGAAATTACCCAAATTCAACAATTTTGACCTACAAAATGACAAATTCCTATGGCCTAACTTACCATCTATCTAAAATGAAAATACCAGTTAATAGGTTATAAACATCTTCAACCCAAAAGCCTAAAGACAAATTTTAAGAGATGGTTTTCTAAAATCCTTTTGTGTATCAATAGGCAAGTCCTGAACAATCGGTTCAACAGCCAAGTCTTAAATATTTGCTTTACAGCCACAAAATGGCTCAATTCCATAAAGTAGAAAAAATATGTCTTCTGTCTATGAAAGGGAAGAATAGA
>NW_012106475.1:2395594-2401048 GCF_000951045.1 Mandrillus leucophaeus | reverse complement strand
CCTGCATTTGCATGGAATGCCCATTTTGGTTAAATTTGCTAGAAATGCTCTCCTGCTGACACTGCATCAAAATGTCAAGAACAAAATATACAATCTTGTTATAGAAATAGGGGCTTACTTTCTCCATCAGTTCCAAGCTAAAATGTTTCCTTATCTTTCTGAGATGTTGATCATTCATAAGCCTCATATCTACTTAGGAAAATGCAAAAGGCAAGTTAGAGTCAGTCAAATAGTTGGCTCCTGCATTAAAAGAAAATTAATGCAATGGGGGTGACTGGAGTAATGTTTTTGAAAATACTGAGTGATTTTTAAATTTTTGTATCTACAAAGATGACTTCCCCTTAGCCTAAAGCATTCTCCTGCTACTGTGGTGAAGTACAATTGTTTTGTAAGAAAAATAAGAAGAAATAAAGAATTCAGGCCAGACTCAGTGGCTCACAGCACTTTGGGAGACCAAGGTGGGTGGATCACCTGAGGTCAGGAGTTCGAAACCAGCCTGACCAATATGGTGAAACCCCGTCTCTACTAAAAATACAAAACTTAGCCAGGCATGGTGGCTTGCACCTGTAATCCCAGCTACTTGGGAGGCTCAGGCAGGAGAATCGCTTGCACCCGGGAGGTGGTGGTTGCAGTGAGCTGAGATCATGCCACTGCACTCCAGCCTGGGCAAGACTCTGTCTCGAAAAAAAAAAAAAGAATTCATACTCAACTTTTCGTTTTCAGAATAGGATTCCAAAACAAGGCAATAGGTTTGTAAGTCAGGTTTCATTGAGAGAGGCTTTTTAAAATTAATGCTTTATTATAAAATATTTATAACACGTAGAAAAGAAGACATAATGATAAAGCAAATATCTTTATATCCATCCCCCCAAATAATTCTTAATTTTTTCCAGGGCTTCTTTGGATCTTTTTAAATAAAACATAATAGCTACCTCCCCAAGCCCATTCCTCTCTGCTCTAGTTAGTGGCCCTTCCCCTGAATATTTATATTATTTTACTAAATACGTATATAGTCACAACAATATATGTTACTATTTGTGTGTCTTTAAATATTACATAAATTGTATCATACTGTGTATCTTCAAGTTGCTTTAATTCACTAATCATTATCTCCCTGAGACTAATACAATAGATTATTTAATAGATTGATAGGTGTAGTTATTGTTCATTCATTTTGTCAGTTTTATAACATATTCTATTCATTCTCCTAATTACAGGCGGATTGTTTTTGGTTTTTAATTATTCAAATGATGCTGCAATAAATATTTTTGCCTCTTTGTACATATGTGAGGCAAAATCCTAAGGAATTATATCCAGAACTCCGGATCCAAGTAAAATGAAAGAATTCCACAAGGATCAAAGTTTTTGCATTGTGTTTATTAGGGAAATATTTGTGAATAGAGAGTGGTCAGGGCATTTCCAATAATTAAAAATGAACTACAAGCACCAAGATATCATATTTGATAAACATGTTTTGACACTTTAACATCCTTTGATATTTAGACTGAATCATATGAAATTACCCAAATTCAACAATTTTGACCTACAAAATGACAAATTCCTATGGCCTAACTTACCATCTATCTAAAATGAAAATACCAGTTAATAGGTTATAAACATCTTCAACCCAAAAGCCTAAAGACAAATTTTAAGAGATGGTTTTCTAAAATCCTTTTGTGTATCAATAGGCAAGTCCCGAACAATCGGTTCAACAGCCAAGTCTTAAATATTTGCTTTACAGCCACAAAATGGCTCAATTCCA
Organism: Mandrillus leucophaeus; assembly: GCF_000951045.1. Classification (NCBI taxonomy): domain Eukaryota; kingdom Metazoa; phylum Chordata; class Mammalia; order Primates; family Cercopithecidae; genus Mandrillus; species Mandrillus leucophaeus. The sequence continues at coordinate 2,399,286 of NW_012106475.1, read as the reverse complement.
TAAAGTAGAAAAAATATGTCTTCTGTCTATGAAAGGGAAGAATAGAGCACAAGAAAGAACCTGGAAGTTCCCATGCAACTGTGTGATCTACCAAACCCAGGAGATAATGGCTATTTCATTTTAAACCCCCAAGTTTTCACTATTCCCCCAGGCAAAGACATCGTAGATGACTAAAAAAAATTGGTACACTAGTCCAGGAGATCTGTCCAATGATATTTGAGCTTTTGTCTTTAATTTCTCATTTTAAAAACAGAAGCCCCCAGCTCACTCATTGAATTTTACATAAACATGCTCTTTGAGGCTGAACAAAATCTGACTGATTTTCAACGTGAAAATAAAATATAAAAACTGTTCTTGAAGTTATTTCTAAACAGCATCAGAATCGTCTAATTCGGAAAAAATCAAATTCATCAAATGAATCTTCTGCTAATATCCGTTCAAGGACGATGTTAACATCACACGTAGGAATGCTATGTTTTCTAGGACATTTTGACATTTTCAGTGGTCAAGAATTACAATATTTTGTAAATGGAAATACCACTACTAAAAACAGAGTGCTGTAAACAGAATGATGTCTTTTGTTTGCAAAGTAGATATACCAGAGTGATGCAAAAATAATAATTAAAGATATCTTGTGGCAAAGTTACCTCGGGGTAAATAAACACTGCAGCCACAAGCCCCACTGGCGAGTATTCTTGGGGTAAACAGTAAAAGGGTTAAAAACCAGCCCAAGGGGATAAATGGAACTACAAATTATTCCAAGGTAAAATAGTAATCGCTTACTTATAGGCCAACCAGAAAAGATGGGCTGCAGTCAGAGAAAGGCAAAGGAAATATGCAGAGATTCCTGCATCAGTTCACTTCTGAACCCAAGGAACTAAAGTCAAGTCTGAACACAGAAAAAGGTGGACCGATGTTGCTTTCTCCAAGTTTTTATGCTATTTCTATAGATAATATGATAATTATACCCAGGTCATCTCCACTGGAAATCATCATGTAACTTGTACTCCTATAATAAATACACACCACCTGTCTTGTAAACTCTATTGCCAGTCCTTGCTGCTTACCACATTAAAGTGCCAAGACTTGTTTATCAAATATGATATCTGGATGCTTGCAATTCATCTCTAATGACTGGAAATGCCCAGACCACCCTCTAGTCACAAATATTTCCCCAATAAACATAATGCACAGACTTTGATCCTTGTGGAATTCTTTATCCATTACACTTGGATCTGGAGTTCTGGATATAATTCCTTAGATATTCTTTTTCTGGATGAATTTGGGAATTTGAGGATTTTCTTTATGGCCTCACTAACTGAAGTTTTATCTGCCTGTATAGATATATTATAAAATTATATCCAGTATATCTGTATTTTGCTATACTAACAAACAACCTCAAGACATCAATGACTTACAACAGATGTATTTATCTTGCTCATATTCATGAGGGCTGTGGGTTGGCTACAGTTCCACTGGTTTTTGCTGGGTCCACACAGATTCATTCCCATTGGCCAGAACACATCACATGGTCAAACTCAAAGTGAGCAAATCAGTAAAGTACACTTCTGTATACTGGAGGCAGCAGAAGTCACAGTCCACAGGATGAGGAATGCACAAGGTAAATCGTGATGAACAATAACCCAATACAACCATAAAGTTTCTCAAAATTCTTTTTTTTTTTTTTTTTTTTTTTTTTTTTGGTGGGGAGGCAATGATAGAAAAGAAAAAAATACAGTGGAAATTGGTGCTTATTAAAAAACGTTGTACTTTGAAGTCACATCAAATCTGATACATTCAGTGTAGTAAATACTAGAAGGCCGTAAGAGGGAAGTCAGAGGTAACTGAAAGTTTTTATTCCAATTCTTCCGTTTGATTCACTGTTGGCTTTTTCATTAACTAAAAGGTATGCGCAAAATATAATAAACATAGTTTTTAATAGCACAAAGAAAATGCTGCTTTCCTTGCTGAAAACATTTATACATGTTCACTTCTGGACTTGCCTTCAAAGGTGAGGTGTCTTTCTCGTGAGTGATCTCACTGAAAAAAACCATGTTCATTCTCGGAGGCTGGATTCAGATATTTGAAGAGCTCATTTGGAATGAAGTCTTCTGAATCAGTTAAACAAATGGTCAACGTGGATAATAGAGTTGGAAATGGATAAAAGCAAAGTGCCATCATAAAGCAAATTAGCTAATTTCTTGAGTAGCTTTAGTTTGAGTAGCAAACTGGGTCTGAGGGTAATTTCAGATGAGCATTTCCAAGAATGTTTTCAGCAATGGCAGCATCATTGGTGTAAATGCATAATCCCTTAAAGGCGCGACTTTAAAAAGTAAAACTCACTTAATGCAAGTTCTGAGTTTTGCTTTTACTCTTTTGTCTTATCTTTTAAATTTCCCTTCTTTCTAGCCTTCCCCACATGTGCTTCACAGTGGTTTGTAGTAAATACATTTAGTATTTTGTTTCTACTTTCCTCAGCAAGTCAATACTTGTTATTCAAATTACCAATAAAAATTCTGAGAGCCTGCTGCCGGGCGCGGTGGCTCACGCCTGTAATCCCAGCACTTTGGGAGGCCGAGGCGGGCGGATCATAGGTCAGGAGATCGAGACCATCCTGGCTAACACGGTGAAACCCCATCTCTACTAAAAGTGCAAAAAAATAGCAGGGCATGGTGGCGGGCGCCTGTAGTCCCTGCTACTCGGGAGGCTGAGGCAGGAGAATGGCCTGAATCTGGGAGGCGGAGCTTGCAGTAAGCCGAGATCGCGCCACCGCACTGCAGCCTGGGTGACAGAGCGAGACTCCGTCTCAAAAAAACAAAGAAAAAAAATTCTGAGAGCCTGCAATGATCACAGCATTATGCTCATTTCTATGGGAAAGAGAGTTAGTCCTGACCGTTGACCAATTTTCATAAATTTGCATATTAGACATCACAGTACCACCAATGAGTCCACACAGGTACTTCAAGCTGATAGCCTCTTCAACACCAAGCAATAAGCAACTGATAATTTATATGTATGCCCGAGTGGAAACTCCAAATAAAATCAAGATAAGAGATGGCAAATGAAATTTCCCCTAATGATAACAAATCTAAGATACAGGATGCAAATGTGGGCCTCTGACACAACAAACACTGAGGCCAGGCACAGTGACTCACATCTGTAATCCCAGCAATTTGGGAGGCCAAGGCAGGCAGATGCTTGAGCCCAGGAGTTAGACACTACCCTGAGAAATGTGGTCAGACCCCGTTGCTACAAAAAATAGAAAAATTTCCCAGGCATGGTGGCACATGCCTGTAGTGCCAGCTACGTGGGAGGCTGAGGCAGGAGGACTGCTTGAACCTGGGATATGGAGGTTGCAGTGAGCCGAGATCATACCACGGCACTTCAGCCTGGGTGATGAGAGAACAAGACCTCATCTCAAAAGTAAAACAAATAACAGCAACAACAAAATACTGTTCAATTACAGGATATATAATTATGATCCTTTCTCTCCAAAGTCATACCCAATTCTTGGAGACACCAAGTCAAAATAAACTTGGGAGAGACAATTCCTGAAGCTCATGGCAGTGTATGAGTCCACTGACCTCCGTTCTGCAACTTTGAAGCTCTCCTTGTGTGAAAGGATATTCAGGAACCTGATAAGGGCAATGGTTGCAGTTCCTGGATTATGGTGCTGGGGGCTCTTAATAGGC